>NW_028280889.1:555000-562500 GCF_059751285.1 Brachycentrus maculatus
TGACGTTCTTGAAAGGAGTGAGCGAAGTGTTACAATCACCAATTCTACCCATGATTGACGACCACACTACTCAAATTCTTGGAAGTTCAATATTCTATATAATATATACGTATATGATATGATTTTGACACACTCAAAACGTTGTAAATAAATTATCCGGTCAAACTAAAGGCTAAAATAATGTGATAATGCATTTTGTCCGCCTCCGTAGTGTAATGGTCAGCAAGCTCTGCTACCGTTCTGTAGGTCCCGGGTTCGATTCCCAAGGGGGGTAAAATAAATTAAAGTGATTTTTTCACTGTTACATTTATTCAATATTACCCTGGACTGGTACCTGAAGCGGAGGGCTGATCACCTTACCTTCATGCGTAAACGATCAAGATTATACTGTGTTTATATGACGCAGTGCCTTATGCACCATTGGGGTGCGGATAAGGGTTTTATTATTATTATTATTATTAATGCATAAAGAAAGAGTAATAATTTATTTATTTATTTATTTATTGAACGGCTGAAGCCTTCAAGATAATCCATATATCCAATATCTAATATAAAAATACACTAATGAATACACTAATAGAGAAACAAAAAGTATTATAATAAATAGTCTTAAAACATAAAATGATAATAAAATAACAAATAGTCCGCACTGGTAAATACACGTCTCCTTCAAACACTATTAGCGAGCAGCAAGAGAGAGTGAAACACAACGTTTAAATTTATCCATTATAACACGGAGAAGAAATGCTGAGAAAGTACAGATTTCAAGGAGGATAACAATACATCAAATAAATCTATACTTTCAAAAGCATTGGCTAACATGTGAAGCCGCGGAATGGGAGAGAAAATGGCATAGTTTGCATTATGTACAAATACTGCGAATACAGATTTTTGCCTAGTACCTCTTAGACGCACGCTAAGCTTTAAAAAAAGCTTTATAATAAAGTGATAATGAAAGAGTTCCACGAGAAGACGTACGCCCTTTGCGCTTAGTATTGAATAATACATTATTTATCTCGAGCTCAAATTTACAAATATCTCCGGGAGATTTAATGGAATTTCCCATAAACAAAGTTAATAATTTAATTTAATACATTTCATTCGACTGTTAATTCAAACATCGCCATAAAGTTTAGGGGCTGTTTAAAAATGCCCCGTTCCTTACTCGATTTTGCTAACATTGGGTCCAAATATTAAATATCATTAAGTACTAGCTGTATCCGAAAAGGCATTTATGTGGCTCAGCCTGGTCAGATAGAAAATAAAAGAAAAGAAATCGGTTTTCGTGGATAGCAAAAGTATTTATCTTTACTCTCGGCCTTTGCAGTGAAACAGCGGTTTTTGCATAAGTATATATATATGTATATATATATATATATATATATATATATATATATATATATATATATATATATATATATATATATATATACATATATATAAATATATATATATATATATATATATATATATATATATATATATATATATATATATATACATATATATATATATATATATATATATATATATATATATATATATATATATATATATATATATATATATATATATATATATATATATATATATATATATATATATATATATATATATATATATATATATATATATATATATATATATATATATATATATATATATATACATATATAAACATATAGGTCCACCTGCATAGTGTAATGGTCAGCACAATTAGCTACCGTTCTGGAGGTCCCAGGTTCAATTCCCGGGAGAGGGGTTTAAATAAAAATAAGTGATTTTTTCACCCTAATATTTATTCAATATTACCCTGGACTGGTACCTGAAGTGGAGGGCTGATCACCTTTCTTTCATGTGTTAACGATCAAGATAACACTGCGATTATACGATACAGTGCCCTATGCACCATTGGGGTGCGGATAATGGTTTGAAGAATATTTGAAGAATATTTGATTAGGAAGAAAATAAATAAATTAATGAGTAATAGAAGTCGTTTTCTATTTACCTGGATGATGTGGTGGTCGCTGATGAGCTTCCTGACGCAGTTGAAGACGAAAGCCGCGCTCATCCCGGTGAGAATGAGTGAGAATACCACCATGATGATGATGATGTGCTCCGACTGCATCCACGCCGACCCGTTGCCTTTCTGGAAGGACAAACGAACCAGTCAGGGAAGATTTGAGATTACAATTCAAATACTTCAAATAATTATTTATTGTTTTGAATATTGAAAGCATTAACTTTGTGGATCATATAAATCAATTTCTAAATAATAAATAAATAATAAATCAATTTCTCGAAATAATATATAATTATTTATTGATTTGGCGTTTAATTTGTAGAACTCCATTTTAATTTATGTACTAATTTTAAATCAAACACAGATTTTTTGAGTCTACTAAGTTGTATTTTATTAAAAAAAACACATAAAAAAATTATATTGTGACAATTGTTTCGCCCTACGAATGTGAAGATCTGTGTTTGATTTAAAATTAATCCATAAACTTCAAATAATCTTTATAAAATTAAACTACTTTGTTTTAACCACCTTTTTATTATTAGTACCTACACTTTAACCAACCGGTTTCGACAAGAACCTTGTCAATTATCAATTGAATTGAAGTAACAGTCCTATTTTTGATATTTTAGCAATTTCTGTTCCTAGAAGGAAAAATAGGTTTAAAATAAAAAAGAAGAAGAAGAATAAGAGAGATAATATGCGTTATAAATTAAAAGAAGAAGCTACTTAGATCTGTTCTTTTAATAAATAATTTCAGCAAGATATTAAATCGAAACATAGTTAAATGACTGGTGTCTTTCATATGGTGAAGGGTGACCACGTCACTGGCTCGAAGGATTGAAATATATACATATGTAATAAAATATGAAGAAGAAAACCTACAACAGCCATCTAAGACCTAGGGAGAACAAAAGAGGTATCGGAAGACCCCAAAAGAGATGGTCCGACGACAAAGTCGCTGTGGGAGGTAGAAACTGGCTGCAAGCAGCAACCGACCGGAGGAAATGAAATGAAGGGGAAGAGGTCTATATCCAGCAGTGGAGGACAGAGGGCTCATGATGAAGAAGAAGAGAAAAAAACGTGTGGATCGAATGAGTGAGGAGGTTTGGTCGGTTACTTTAAAAATCCGATTATTGTATAAAGAAAGAGAAACACAAAATACGGCTTCTTTAAAAATGTGATTCAGGTATACAGAAAGAGTTACATAAAATGCAGTTACTTTAAAAATGTGATTCAGGTATACAGAAAGAGTTACATAAAATGGAGTTACTTTAAAAATGTGATTCAGGTATAAAGAAAGAGTTACATAAAATACGGTTACTTTAAATATGTGATTCCCGCATAAAGAAAGTGTAACACAAAATACGGTTACTTTAAATATGTGATTCCCGCATAAAGAAAGTGTAACACAAAATACGATTACTTTAAATATGTGATTCCCGCATAAAGAAAGTGTAACACAAAATACGGTTACTTTAAATATGTGATTCCCGCATAAAGAAAGTGTAACACAAAATAGGGTTACTTTAAATATGTGATTCCCGCATAAAGAAAGTGTAACACAAAATACGGTTACTTTAAATATGTGATTCCCGCATAAAGAAAGTGTAACACAAAATACGGTTACTTTAAAAATGTGTTTCAGGTATACAGAAAGAGTTACATAAAATGCAGTTATGTACTTTAAAAATGTGATTCAGGTATACAGAAAGAGTTACATAAAATGCAGTTACTTTAAAAATGTGATTCAATTATAAAGAAAGAGTTACATAAAATACGGTTACTTTAAATATGTGATTCCTGCATAAAGAAAGTGTAACACAAAATACGGTTACTTTAAAAATGTGATTCCCGCATAAAGAATAGTGACACAATATACGGTTGCTTTAACAATATGATTCTCGCATTATACGGACTGGTACCTGGTGTAGTTGTCAATCGTGGGTAGAATCGGTGAATGTTACACGTGTGTAAAGTGATCAGTAACAAGCTAATGACGGTTGCAAGCCCCGTAAATGCCCAGACTTCTTTTTTCTTCTTCATCTATGTTGAGAGATGTCAAAAAAGAATGCACTTACGTGGCACTCGTCTTCGTCCCATTTGAATCTGCAGTTGATTCGGCCATTGCATCTGAGGTCATCGGAAATGCACGTGTTGTCCTCGCAATCGTACTCATCGTCCATACATGCTGAAAAGCAATCAGTAAACCGTTAACCCTTTCCGGTGCATAAAAAAATTAAATAAATTCCACCAGGTCCACAATAGATTTACAGCATTACAGGGTTAAACAATACATCCAAGTTTTTTTTAAACTAAAATATAAATATTTGATGGCATTTTTCTAGTTTTTAACCCTTTCCGGTCCTATGTCGAATGTCATTCGATTTTTTTTTTCATCAGTTTAAAATTAAAAGGTAAATTACCTTTGTCTTTTCCCTTCTCTCTAAAGGCAGTAAAAAGTGCCTCGAACGAGGAGTTGATCGCCTTGGCTTCAGCCATGAACCTGATGTGCAATACATTGCTGTTGGATTCAACAGAGTCAGCAATGGAGCCGCAGAAGTTTTTCAATCTGAAAAGAAAAGAAATAAAATTATTAAAGAGAAGAAATGAAAAAAGATTGTCAAAAAAATATAACCAATTCTTGATTATTATATCAGGATGAAATATCTACATCAAGGGTGTACTCTCAATTATACGAAGTCAGTACGCGACCGGCTGTGCGAGAAGCCACACGTCATGTCCGCGTACACATTGAAATTTGGCGAATAAATATTTTTAATATATATTTTTTGACACCTTTCAATTATTATTTTTTCTAACGATATATTTATTTCGAAGAAAAACTAATTTTTTCTATGCAAAAACGGTGTTTCAAGCAAAAAATGCGGTTGCTTGAAATGATACTTGGATTTGAAGAAAATTAAGTTGCGGGAAGTCCGGCGAATGATTGAATTTCCCGAGGTTCTTTTAAAGGTCAATCTTTTAAAGGTGATATTTAATCGTTTACTTACCTCGAGGGAAGATCAGTTCTGTTTGAAAACACGTCCACAAAGTTGCTATCGCAGTCGTTTGGCATCTTCAGATCAAATTTCTTAAATGCCAGCATTATCTGAAAAAAAAGTTTTGTGTAATTTTTTGTTTGACCTTTTCTATCGCATCCGTGGTATTACCACAAGGAGAGAACGAGACAAATAGATTACTCCGGTATCGTTTGATCCAATTTCTGGTCGCTCGGCACTCGGCGGCGCGCTCGAAAGAACGTGGAATCTATGACTCAGCTGGCGGTGAGTTGCGAGCTGCGTACTACGATTTCCATACAACAATGAACTGGGACCTTTTGGTATCCCGCTTCGAATTATGTGTAATTTTTGGATGATCAGTATGGGAAAGGTAAAATATGTATTTAGTTACAAAAATTAGATATTTATTGCAACTGCAGACAGTTGGTAGAATCCCATTTTTTTTACAACATTTTGAGTGTGTCCAAATACTTGTTCACAAAATCTGGATTATCTCCAATTACAGGAGTTATTTTCATATTATTTTTTGACATCTCATCAAAGATGAAGAAGAATATGGAAGTCTGGGCATTTACGGGGCTGACGATATTATTGACGGCATTATTGACAACCACACTACTCAAATTCTTGGAAGTTCTATGTATATGAACCAATTTAGAAACCTTGTTCTTGAATCACTAGAACTTCACTAGAGACATCTATTGGTGAGATGTAAAGAAGCTTTTTACTAAGCAGAAACTCTTATATTAGTATGTGAGATCCGAATCCTGGATTATAATCACACACATGAGAAACGCCAGAAAATACCATTTTCATTTTTATTATTAAGCTTATAATTTGACCAAATAATTTATTTACAACATTTTGAGTGTGTCCAAATACTTGTTCACAAAATCTGAATTCCCATTTTTTTTAATAAAGAGAAATATTTGTGTTTTTATTATTTACACAAATATTTCAATTTCATACTATTTCTGTGAGCCTAACCGGCTCATTATTAGAAATAGGTATCGAATTGTTGTAGAGTGGGTTCGAACCGAGAAACTCTGACTTAAGAGTCCGCGACACTAACTACGGGACCACAACCCGATGCTTACTTTTAAATTGTTGGGTAATATTTCCAAAATTAAACAAGGTTATTGGATTGAATTCTACTTTTGTTTACATACATATGATAATATGTAACGCGTTTCATCTTATTAAGACATTATCAAACACTTAGGTACTAAATATATTTACAATATCGCTCACTCCTTTCAAGAACGTCATAAATCAAAAATCGTCAATTTTTAGTTGTGTATGTTTCCGGAATGCCCAGATAATGTACTATATCCCAGCAAAAGCGGCATATTTTTAACTTTATATTTACCCACTACAGGGCAGAAAATGTTGTTTTCGTATTTTGAATAAAAGGTATTGTTTAATATTTTTTTTAAATAAACTGAATATTTTTCAAATGGAGACAAAACCTTCAGGTTTTACCTAAAAAGATCTGTTGCTCAGTAAAAAGTTCAATAAGTGGATTGATATTTATTTTTAATACATTGTGTAATATTTTGAAACCTTAAAAACGTTCTCCTGAAAAATCAAGTTTTTTTATTTATGACGTTCTTGAAAGGAGTGAGCGATATGTCCTTATATACCAACTAATATTTAGTCAGCGTTTGATAATGTCCTAATTAGACGAAACGTGTCACAAATTTTCATATTTTCAATTCAAACCCTTATCCACACCCCAATGGTGCATAGGGCACTGCATTATATGAACACAGTGTTATCTTGATCGTGAACACACGAAGGAAAGGTGATCAGCCCTCCGATTCAGGTACCAGTCCAGGGTAATATTGAATAAATATTACCCTGGACTAATTTAGTTTTATACTATAATTTAACTAAATTAGGTTTATTACTAATTATATTAATTTAGTAATAAACCTAATTTAGTTTTATATTTAAAAATCAGAACCTACTCTTTTATCCTTGTCGACGGTGATGATCCACATACAGTCCAAGGGGATCCCGTATTCCACGGTGTGACGTATTCTCTCAGGATCTATGTCGCTCTTGTTGATGTACCCTTCGTTTCCGCCAACCTCTATCCGGCACACTTCGGCTTCTGGTTGATAGTACGCTGCAAAACGTAATACACTATCATACTAGGCTCCTTAAAAATTTAAATATTTGTGTAAATAATAAAAAACACAACTACTTCTCTTTTAACTAAATATATATAAATATATATTTATATATATATATATATATATATATATATATATATATATATATATATATATATATATATATATATATATATATATATATATATATATATATATATATATATATATATTTATATATATATATATATAAATATATATATATATATATATATATATATATATATATATATATATATATATATATATATATATATATATATAAATATATATATATATA
>NW_028280889.1:565000-672500 GCF_059751285.1 Brachycentrus maculatus
TGGTTTAAACATGAAGGAAAGGTGATCAGCCCTCCGCTTCAGGTACCAGTCCAGGGTAATATTGAATTAATATGACAGTGAAAAAATCACTAATATTTATTTTACCCCACTTGGGATCGAACCCGGGACCTCCAGAACGGTAGCCGAGCGTGCTGACCATTACACTACGGAGGCGGCCATTTCTATTATAAAGGATTTTTAGTAATCAGGAAATCTAGCTTGTAAAATTGTTACGTTTTGGTGCCATTTAATGATTTTATATTGGTTTAACACAGGATTGGTCACATTTTGTCGCGACTTTAATTAAGATTTCGATAGAATACAGTAAACAGAACAGATTTGGAGTCTAAGGATGTTTTGTGCATTATTGGACATGTAACTTTTTGTGAGGACTTCCACATATCGCTCACTCCTTTCAACAACGCCATGTATCAAAAAACTTGATTTTTCAAGAGATCGTTTTTAAAGTTTAAGAATATAGCGAAATGTATTAAAAATAAATATCAAGCCAATTAATGAACTTTTTACTGTGCAACAGATCTTTTAAGGTAAAACCTGAAGGTTTTTTCTCCATTTGAAAAATATTTAGTTTATTTAAAAAAATAACTTAACAATTCATTTTCTTAAAAATGCAAAAACAACACTTTCTGCCCTGTAGCGGGTAAATATTAAGTTAAAAATATGCCGCTTTTGCTGGGATATGGTACATTTTCTGGTCATTTCAAAAGCATGCACAACTGAAAATTGACGATTTTTGATATATGACGTTGTTGAAAGGAGTAAGCGATATACGTATCTAAAAAACAAAAACAAAACATATTATATAGGTATTCTATAACAATCGGGCGTGGATAGACGTGTGACCTTCTCGACAGCCGGCCGCTGATTGAATTCTGTGTTTACGAGAGAGGCTTTAGTTTTGAAAAAAAATCCTTAGATAGGGCTCTCAAGGTTGCATACTCGAACGAGCTTGTGAATGGTAAATAGGCTATGTAGAAAGAGCGTTGGTAAGGGACAAACTGGTACAAATATACGTAGGTCAGTACTATATGAACCAGTATTAGAATAGGAGTGAGCTACAAAAGTCCTTTTTTTACTCTTGTACCACTCCTCCTATACTTCGACGTGCTGCTTATTAAATTATTCTCTTGTGTATTTATTTCTAAATGGTAAAATCATTTTCAGTAACCTTAAAAATAAAATATTTTTTGGTCATTCCAAAAGCATGCACAACTGAAAATTGACGATTTTCGATACATGACGTTGTTGAAAGGAGTGAGCGATATGTCAGGCAGCTGTTTATTCGGGCTTTGATTCCCCTAGCCAGACTAATTGCCAAGTAACATTTACATGTTGGTGTAAATAAGGGAACATGTTCCTGTCATCTGTGCGTGTATTATTAAATCAATTCCCTCCTTAATTTGCCTTAAGCACTGCTTACCTAATCCAGTTAGCTTAATTTAACGCACACTTTAACACGATATTAATTAACCAATATACACGCAGCTTAAAGGAATAATTACCATATGTCGCTCACTCCTTTCAAGAACGTCATAAATAAAAAACTTGATTTTTCAAGAGAACGTTTTTAAAGCTTAAAAATAAAATACAATGCATTAAAAATAAATATGAAGCCACTTACTGAACTTTTTACTATGCAACAGATCTTTTTAGGTAAAACCTGAAGGTTTTTTCTCCATTTGAAAAATATTTATTATATTTAAAAAAAATATTATACAATACCTTTTCATCAAAATGCAAAAACAACATTTTCTGCCCTGTAGCAGGTAAATATTCAGTTAAAAATATGCCTCTTTTGCTGGGATATAGTACATTTTCTGGGCATTCCGAAAACATGCACAACTGAAAATTGTCGATTTTTGATTTATGACGTTCTTGAAAGGAGTGAGCGATATGTGTCTACCGTACATACAGGGTGGCGCAAATATAATCACCCTATCGAAACATGCTATAATTTTTGCAAATGGCATTGCACGTCAGTCATATTTGTCATTTGTAAACTAGACAGCTGCAGTATACAAACAGATTGATAAAGTGGACACAAATGTACAAGATAGACATTGGCGGCAGCCACCTGACAGGTATCACCTTTTCCATTTAACAGAAAAAAAAATTGTCAATGTCCAAATAAATATTTTCATCACTCAATTTTATTTTTATTAAGTTATAAAGTTATTCAATAATTAAATTGGATGATCGACGTACGTCGCCATTTGCAAAAATTATGAAATCTTCTGATAAGGTGATTAATTTTGCGCCAACCTGTATATAATGCTTGGCTTATAGCTTGAGCCAGAGTATGAATTAGATCTATAAATCTTAGTAAACTAAGAATCATCCACGAAAATTGAAAAACGATTTTCCGAAAACGAATAAAAATAAAATCAGTTTTGTCTATCTTGGTAAATAACATACTAAACGATATAGGTAGATATAGGAGTTCTACCTTAGTAAATATTATTATGAAATATATATCGGAGTTCGACACATGTGAAAAAAAAACTGGATAAAAACTGCGTATGAAAAGACATTAACTGGCGATGTTCCGAAGTAACTGCCATACGTAAAGACATAGATCATAGAGTTCTAGATGGGTAAATGCCATACCAAAACACATAAACCGGAGATCTACTTAGGTAAATGCCATACTAAAAGGCATAGACCGGAGTTCTAGTTAGGTAAATGCCATACTAAAAGACATAAACTGTAGTTCTAGTAAGGTAAATGCCATACTAAAAGGCATAGCCCGGGTTCTAGTTGGTAAATGCCATACCAAAAAGCATAGACCGCAGTTCTAGTTAGGTAAATGCCATACCAAAAGGCATAGACCAGAGTTTTATCTTAGGTAAATACCATACTAAAAGGCATAGACCGGAGTTTTAGTTATGTAAATGCCATATTAAAAGAGATAAACTGTAGTTCTAGTTAGGTAAATGCCATACTAAAAGACATAAACTGTAATTCTAGTTAGGTAAATGCCATACTAAAAGACATAAACTGTAATTCTAGTTCGGTAAATGCCATACTAAAAGACATTGACCGGAGTTCTAGTTGGTAAATGCCATACCAAAAGACATAGACCGGAGTTCTAGTTGGTAAATGCCATACTAAAAGGCATAAACCGGAGTTCTAGTTAGTTAAATGCCACTTTTGTTAGTGAATTCACTTACAAGTTGTGGGTCTCGGGATGAACTCGTACACGGCGGTGAAGCCTCCATACTCGATGTTATCGTCCGAGTGGAAGTGCAGCCAGAGATACCGCCCTTGTGACGTCACTAGGGGAGGAAAATCTCTGCCGCAAAACTGACCAATCAGGGGAGAGTACCCGTGCGCCCCATCCCTCACCTGAAAAAATATTTTTATTTATTTATTATTTATTTAACATAGTAACAACAGCTTTTATTTTATTTATAATGTAATTAATTTTCTAGATATTTATAGTCAATCTTAAATTTAATTACGCTGCTCTCCAAAAAAGAGACCAAGCTCTTGTGCTTGGAGATTACTTTTCTTGGTAGGTTGTAAGATATTGCTTTTTAGCAACAAGCCCGCCAATGTACTTGTTTATTTTCAGTACACGAAGTTTCAATAAATAAATAAATACTTTTATTCACATTATTTTTTTGACATCTCAACATGGATGTAGAAGAATTTGGAAGTCTTGGCATTTACCAATAGATGTCTCTAATTAAAATTCTAGTGATTCTTAAACAATTTTTCGAAATTGGATCACATATCGTCTTCATACAGGAGAAAATAACCAAGTGCATTTTTTACAAAAACGTGATTATTGACTATTTGAGATCTTACTAGCTTAATGTTGAACTGGAAAAAATCCCAAAGCGATTTTAAACTTGCAAGTATAATATATTGACTTGTTAAAAATGAATTGACGTTTATTTTCTTGCCCAGCAAAAGTGACTTAAATGGCCCTCCTGAACATTTTACATTTTGTTAGTTGGTCGCTTTCTCCTGTACGACTACGATACATGGTTTTGCCGCACTGAGAGATCGTATTTTGACTGCATTTAGTCTGTTTTTATCCTTCTTTTGCCAACTCCGTGCTTCGCTTCCGTACATTAGGGTTGGAACCAGGACTTACCTCTAAAAAATCGAATCGGCAGTCTTCTGAGGGCTCTATGTTGAACTCATCACGAAAGTCCAATCTGATGAGCTGGCCCGGTCGAGCTAAAACAATGAAAAGTATAAATTATATCCTAAATGTATTTTTACAGAAAATTTATAAAACCTTAAAAAAAATTTTTTTTGACATCCCATCAAAAATAAAGAAAAATATGGAATTTCTTGAATCTTTTTCGCAGATACTTTTTAAAGTTTAAAAATATAACACTATATATTAAAATAAATATCAAGCCACTTATTGAACTTTTTACTGTGCAACAGATCTTTTTAGGTAAAACCTGAAGGTTTTTTCTCCATTTGAAAAATATTTAGTATATTTGAAAAAAAATTAAACAATACGTTTTCTTCAAAATGCAAAAACAATATTTTCTGCCCTGTAGCGGGTAAATATTAAGTTGAAAATATGCCTCTTTTGCTGGGATATAGTACATTTTTTGGGCATTCCGAAAACATGCACAACTCAAAATTGACGATTTTTGATTTATGACGTTCTTGAAAGGAGTGAGCGACATTTTATAAACTTTATAAAATTAAACAACTTTGTTTTAACCACTTTTTTATTATAAGTACACTTTAACCTACCGGTTTCGACAATAGAACCTTGTCATCATAAGGGTTTATTAAATTCTGAAACATTAAAATACTCTAAATTAATTACATTCCCTTACCAAAAACAGTGAAACAGTGAACCTTACTTAGTTTTTGGTAAGGGAGTGTAATTAATTATGAGTATTTTAATGTTTTTAATGTTTTAGAATTAAATAAACCCTGATGATGACAAGGTTCTTGTCGAAACCGGTAGGTTAAAGTGTACTTATAATAAAAAAGTAGTTAAAATAAGATTGTTTAATTTTATAAAGAATATGGTAGTCTGGGTTACGAGGCTGACGACCGTCATAGGCTGGGTTAAGCGATCACTTTACACACGTGTAATATTCACCAATTCTACCCATTATTGACAACCACACTACTCAAATTTTGGAAGTTCTATATATATGAACCAATTTTGAAACATTGTTCTTGAATCACTAGAACTTCACTAGAGACATCTATTGGTGAGATTTTTTTTACCGAGCAGAAACTCTTTTATTAGTATGTGAGGTCTGAATCCTGGATTATAATCACATTACAAGCTAAAATTAGAGGCTAAAAAATCTTTAAAAAATAAACTAAAATAAACATTTTGTTTTAACCGCTTCTACTTTTGGCATTTTTTTCCAACCGGTTTCGACAAGCACCTTGTATCTTCAGGGATGGATACGTACTATCCATCCCTAGGACATATCCAGAATATATTCATTTTAAAGTCTTATTTAGGTGGAACTGCATTTTATAGAATAAAATAACAACTACAATGATTAAAGAAAACACTTGTTTTTTACCACTTGAGTTTTATTATAGACTTCATGTTTCAGAAGTTAAACTTCCATCATTCAAGGTCTGTATAATAACTATTATACAGACCTGAATGATGGAAGTTTAACTTCTGAAACATGTAGTCTATAATAAAACTCAAGTGGTAAAAAACAAGTGTTTTCTTTAATCATTGTAACATGTCTTACCACAAAGTTAATGCCGAAACAATAAATAAAATAACAACTAAGTATGTAGTTTTTCCACGTTAATTTTAAGTTATTTTTTTGACATCTCAACATAGATGAAAAAGAATATGGAAGTGTGGGTATACCATTCTCTTCTTCATTTATGTTGAGATATCAAAATGTAAAACAAATTTATGAGGCAAATGTTAGCGGGAAAAGAAACAGAGGAAGACCGAGAAAAACATGTTACGATCAGGTATACCAAATACTTGAAAGTGGTCAGGTTAGGAGTCGTAACAATCGGCGGGTATGTATGAGGAGATCCATGAACGTGGAAGAGGCGAAGAATGTTTGCAAGGACAGAGTGGTGTGGCGCTCTATTCTCTCTGCCTACCCCTGCGGATAAGCGGCGTGATGGTAAGTTAGTTAGTTTTTATCAAAATGTTTTAAAAGAGACTTTGCAGTTAAGAAACGCTGCATTGGTCAAAACCCCATATCGTTCTATTCTGCATAAAATTCTCCTAATTTTCTTGTAAGCCTCTAAGTGAGGACTTGTCTTCGCCCCGAAGCTTGAAGTTAATCCTTTGAGCCTAATTTAATGGCACAACTTCGTCACTTAACAGCCCCTTATAAATATAGAAACAGTATTACAAAGCACATGATGAAACCATTAGACAACGATAAACATCTGAATCCCTGACGGTAGTCCTCTGAGCCCCAATTCCCATTCCAGACAAGCTATAGGGAAAAATCTGCCAAACATTTATCATACCTGCACTACTCTATGGTTTCGAATGCTGGACGATGTATAACACCTACTGTAGGCAACTAGAAACTGCTGAAATGCTTCGATGGTCAGCTGGAGTGTCCCTTAGAGACAAAATATGGAGTTCACGCATTCGCAAGCCTGGCTTTAACAGGCATCAATAGTAAGGTAGAGGAAAGGCATTTGAGATGGTATGAGCACATAGGACGTAAAGAATCTGAACATATTGTATACCAGGCGATTGCTATGGATCTTCCTCAAAATACGTCAAGAGGAAGACCAAAAAATTCATGGATGCTGCAGAAAGATAATATGATTCGAAGGCATGACCTAGGTGACGTTGTATACGATAGACAGACTTACAACCTGAGGACGAGGAGAGCTGATTCTAGCTTTTTACAAAGACGATAAGTTGGGATGAAGCCAAGAAAAAGAAGACCAAGTAAAATTTTAATAAAAAATAGATGGATATTTCAATTTTCATTTATTCAACAAAAAAATAATATACACATAACAAACAATATTCAAGGCGTATATATTAAAAGTAAGCAAGAAGACTTAAAGGTGTAGAAGAATCCCGCTTCGGAAAACTCCTTCGGACACATGGAACACAATATCCAATGTGATATTGTTCAACATAGCGGTAGCTCTTCCTACAGGCATAACCATCGGCAGGTTGGTCCTGTGTATAGGAATGTGAAACAATCTATGCCGACGCTGTCTTAGGTAACTATCGGGAACATACAGACCAATGCTCCGGATAGTTTCAGGATTATCGATCATACCGCGCAACAATCGATAAAAATGCGTAATCAAATACACATTCCTTCTAGTCTCTAAACTATTGTAGCCAAGCATACCCTGGAGAAACTGGGTCGGGTAGAGCCAATAATAGCCGTACATGAGATGTAGAGATACCTCAAAAACTTCTTTTGGACTTTCTGATATTACCATTAAGTGACTGCCGAATCAATTATTGGAATTTTGTAATAATTTCCCATCTTATATACTTAACATTTGAAAATCAGTGAAAAAGTGTGTGTACTGCATATCAAACTATATTTTTTGTAAAATACACATATTTTTTTTTAAACGCTTAATCACCACAAAAGGACTGCCGAATCAATAAATGAAAAAAGTAATTGACCCTAAACAAACTTTTTTTTACCGAAATTCCTCGCAATGAAAAATGGATAATGTTTTTATTTTTACTTTATCGTGCTATTAGGTTGATTCATTTTCCTTGGGTCTTTAATTATAACCCTAGTATAAATTTAATTGACTTGAATTAAAATTCCCGGAAGTAATTTGGATTCAAGGGTCGGTTCGGCTTCAAGCTACATGTACAAGGGAAAAGATTTCGAATATTTCGTAATTGAAGCTTTACAAAAGCTTTCCTTACTCCAACATAGATGGCTGTTGTGATCTCACATATACTGGGTTTTTCCTCCTTCTTCATGAGCCCTCTGTCCTCCACTGCTGGATATAGACCTCATCCCCTTCTTTCCATTTCCTGCTGCTTGCAGACAGTTTTTACCCCCTACAGCGACTATGTCGTCGGACCATCTCTTTTGGGGTCTTGCGACACCTTTTTGTTCTCCCATCGTAAAATTCTTGGGGTCCATCTTGTGGGGTCTTGTCTTGCAATATGTCCTGCCCATTGTCATTTGAGTTTTGCCAAACGATCCATGATATACTCTACTTTGGTTCTTGTACTGGTATCTTCATTTTTTATTTTATCCATCAGACTAAAACAAAAAATGGATCTTTCCATGGATCGCTGTGTGCACTTGAGTTTCTCTGCATTTCTCTTTGTCAGAGCCATAGTCTCTAGTGCATATCGCTCACTCCTTTCAAGAACGTTATAAGTCAAAACTCGACCATTTTCAGTTGTGCATGTTTTCGGAATGCCCATAAAATGTACTATATCCCAGAAAAAGTAGCATATTTTTAACTAAATATTTACCCGCTACGGGACAGAAAGTGTGTTTTTGCATTTTGAAGAAAAGGTTTTGTTTAATTATTTTTTTAAATATACTTAATATTTTTCAAATGGAGAAAAAACCTTCGGGTTTTACCTAAAAAGATCTGTTGCACAAAAAAAGTTCAATAAGTGTCTTGATATTTATTTTTAATACATTGTGGTATATTTTTAAACTTTAAAAACGTTCTCCTGAAAAATCAAGTTTTATTATTTATGACGTTCTTGAAAGGAGGAAAGGAGTGAGCGATATGTGTTCACTGGCAGTATGCAGGTTTCGTACATTTTTCTTTTTATACAGGGTGCGACTGTGACAGGCTGTGTTTCTAGTTTGATCAAAATATATAGAAGTTCTAAAGTGTAGTGTGGTTGTCAATCATGGGCAGAATTGGTGAATGTTACACGTGTGTAAAGTGAGCACTTAACTAAGACTATGACGGTCGACTACCCTGTAAATTCCCAGACTTCCATATATCATCTATGTTGAGATACAGGCATTGAGTAGACAGGCGCCGTGGCGTAGTTGGGTAGACGCTCGATTCCAAGTGAAAAATAAATTCAACAAACATTAATTTTTAATTGGGCTGGGTGTTTGCCCAATTAAAAATAAATGTTTATTGAATTTATAATATATATAAATTAATGATTTTTCACATTAACCTCTCTTATCCTTACTATCCTACCAGCAGATAAGCCTTTAAATTTAAAGGCTTTGAGGGTAATTCCTTTAAAAAAAAGCGCCAGAAATGTTTTGGATGCCTAACAATCTTCTTCTTCTCTTCAAAGCCCAATGTTGCATTGGGCACCGCATCATATAAACGCAGTGTTATCTTGTTCGTTAACATATCAAGGAAAGGTGAAAGCCCTCCGCTTCAAGTACACCAGCCCAGATAATATTGAATAAGAGTGAAAAAAATCAATTATATTAATTTGACCTCCCTCCCTGGGAATCGAGCCCGGGACCCCCAGAACTACCTCCCACATAGTTTACACAATATTTCTACCAGGATCAGTTATCTTATTTCGACATCAAAAAGTCGTTTCATCGTGAATAAAGGAATGTACTCCCTTAATGTCCCAATGGAGATTGAAGAACATTATTAAAAAGAATGAAATAACGTCTTAATTTTGTCGAAAATGAGACCATTATTTTGTTTAGTGGTTTGACCCGAGACTGGAGTTCAAGAAAAACACTATCTCCTTTTATTTTCTTACCCATAACATTGCAAAGATAATAAAACATTTATATATTTTATTTTTACATAATTGTAATACTCAGTTTAGCAGTTTAGGAATATTAGCAAATCCAAGATTATGGTTTTTGAAAGAGAAGAATGCAGATCTGAATGTGAAATATTGGTAAACGGAGAGATTTTGGAACGGGTAGATGATTTCGTGTATTTGGGTAGTATGTTTTCTAGGGATGGAAAGATTGATAAAGACATAAAAAGGACAGAACCTTGCGGAGAAGCGGTGTGATGGTTAGTTAGTTAGTTAGTTATTTTTGGTGTAGGCTTGTGGCCTGTTTTTAAGAGGGATAAGCCTGCGGATGTCGATTCCCAGCCGTTAATCCATCTCTTTGGTGGTCTACCAGAATACACAAACTAGTTTGAAATGCCATATAGAATAATAATCGTAAAACCCTTATCCGCACCCCAATGGTGCATAGGGCACTGCGTCATATAAACGCAGTGTTATCTTGATCGTTTACACATGAAGGAAAGGTGATCAGCCCTCCGCTTCAGGTACTAGTCCAGGGTAATATTGAATAAATATGACAGTGTAAAAATCACTAATATTTATTTTACCCCCCTTGGGAATCCAGAACAGTAGCCGAGCGTGCTGACCATTACACTACGGAGGCGGACTCAATTTTCAAAAAACTATTAAATGGACTTTGTTTTTATTTTTTGTGTAACTCTAAAATTCCTTTTTTTTTGGCGAGTGTAGCTTGAACAGAAAAAGTTAGCGGAATACTGTTCAAGTGGAAATAAATGTTCATAATTACGTGTGTGGTAAGCATTGTAATATATATGAACAGAGAAAATGGATTGAAATTCAAGGGAAAGCGACTTATCCTGAAATTTACACATCCACAATTGGGGGGAGGGTTGAATAAATTATCATCCCTCTTATCAAACGCGATTAAGGGATTTCATGATTTATTAATGCCGAGATAAAAAGTTTTATTTGTTTGAAATTCAAAACGTTTCAACAAAAGCTAAGCTGGCAGCGCACAACGGAGTCCTGGGTAAAACCAGAATGTATGACATGCAAGTATGGAAATGCCAACATACGGATGAAAGTGTACTGAATGCAGTCGGAATCTCTCTAACTGACTAACCCATCACGACACTTATCTTTTTTCTCACTCTGTCTTTGCGAACATTCCTCGCCTCTTCCACGTTCATGCATCTCCTCATACACACCCGCCGATTGTTTCGACTCCTAACCTGACCGCTTTCAAGTATTTGGCATACCTGATCGTGCCAAGTTTTTCTCGGTTTCCTCTGCTCCTTTGTCCAATTACATTCGCCTCATAAATTTGTTTTACCGTTCTTTCCTCGCTCATTCGTTCCACATGTCCAAACCATCTCAACACACCTTTCTTAATTTTATCGATAATGCTTGTCTCAGCTTTTTAATATCTGTATAAAATTAATATACTTTGTTATCACTACTTTTTTACCAATTTAATTCAACCTACCGGTTTCAACAATACATTGTCATCATCAGGGTTTATTTTAAATAAAAAAACATTAAAACACTTTCACCAAAAACTTCCACACACTCCATAAAAATCCTAAATGTAACATGTAGGATTAGAACATTTCGGATTTTTATGGAGTGTGTGGAAGTCTTTGGTGAAAGTATTTTTAATGTAATTTGATTTAAAATAAACCCTGATGATGACAATGTATTGTTGAAACCGGTAGGTTGAATTGTATTATTTAAAAAAAGTGGTGAAAACAAAGTTAATTAATTTTATAATAATAATAATAAAACCCTTATCCGCACCCCAATGGTGCATAGGGCACTGCTTTATGTGAACACAGTGTTATCTTGATCGTTTACACACAAAGGAAAGGTGATCAGCCCTCCGCTTTAGGTACCAGTCCAGGGTAATATTCAATAAATATTGCAGTGAAAAAATCACTAATATTTATTCGACCCCCCTGGGAATCGAACCCGGGACCTCCAGAACGGTAGCCGAGCGTGCTGACCATTACACTATGGAAGCATATTATACATTTTATAAAGATATTATAAAATGTACCACAAAGTATCTGCGGAAAACATTAAAGAAATTAGTAATCTACGTTTCCCATTGGATGGTCTCTTCTCTCGAGTTACGCGGAGAACATAGGCAGTCTCAAATCCGCACAAATGTTCAATTTCAATCCGAGTCCATTATTAAGAGATCATTCCCAGATTTCCATCTGTTCCGAAACTCATTACATTATAAGGGGCGCCAACCCTCGCGGCCTCGCCTCATGGGGTGTAATAACTGGCTTCTAGGGGTATATAGTAAATTCGGGAAAACTTTCCGGGGAATGGATATGGGGATAGTACATCATCGGTTACATGTTCCGTTCGCGCCATGAATACGCTAAAAGCAGCTTCGCGTAAGCTTCAAACGCCGACGAATATGTTGGTTCGATAATTTCTCCATCGAATCCGGCTCGAAGGACCACTTTGAATGATTTAGTTATTTTATTATAATATAATAATAATAATAATAATCATCATAACTCTTTATTCCAGCTTGACTAAGTGGTGGGTGCAATATTTAGTCCAATGGTCTTGGTCTTGTTAGTAATTGTTTTTTGGAATTTGCAAATCATATAATAGATACTAATCACCCATTTCACTCTCATAAATTAAAATTATTACACCTTGTTCCATATAAAGGCCAAATTATGAATTATCTTGAAAATTTAGAAATCCAAAAAAACCTGAATTCTAATAATAATTTATTAAATAATATATTGTTTCAAAATTCTTCACCATTGCTTACCATTTTTCCTTTGTTTTCAAGCTCCGTCCCTTGACTTACCCCTTCCCCTTACTTTCCCCTCTCCTTATTTATAGAACAATTTTTTATTTTATATTTTAGTTACTATACAGACCTGAATGATGGAAGTTTAACTTCTGAAACATGTAGTCTATAATAAAACTCAAGTGGTAAAAAACAAGTGTTTTCTTTAATCATTGTAACATGTCTTACCACAAAGTTAATGCCGAAACAATAAATAAAATATATTGGATAAATATTACAGTGAAAAAAATCACTTATATTTTTTTTACCCCCCTTGGGAATCGAACTCAGGACCTCCAGAACGGTAGCCGAGCGTGCTGACCATTACACTACGGAGGCGGACAGAGGGAAAAATTAATACACAAATTAAAATGGAGTTCTACAAATTAAACGCCAATTCAATAAATAAGAATCGTTTTGTTAGCTAGTTACCTTAATCGATGTGCGACCCTCTCTTGATCAAGTATTAGTTACGCGAATGAAGATTCGGGGTGTATAGATTAAGGGTGCGTAATTATCGACTGAAACGGATTCCGTCGGGGTGAAACTACCCTTAAATGGCGCCTCGACAAACTTAAACAATCAACTAAATCAAAGCCAAACAGACAGCTTCATTAGTTTCTCGTGTGGGGGTGAGAAGTACGTTGCGGTAATATGCATTTATCATTTATGTTATTTGACAAAACTGGTAGGATATTCTCAATGTATGGTAATAATACTAACAACATTTTGAATATGAATTGTTGGGTAATATATCCAAAATTAAACACGGTTATTGGATTGAATTATGCGTTTATTTACATATATATCGAAGTCATACAGAAGAAAGTGACCAAGTGCATTATTTACAAAAACGTGATCATTGACTATTTGATATCTAACTAGCTTAATATTGCCCTGAAAAAATCGTAAATGGATTTTAAACTTTGAAGTATAATATACTGACTTGGTAAAAATGACTAACTGCTTTGATGTTTATTTTGTTGCCAAGCAAAAGTGACTTGAATGGCCCTCCTGAAAATTTTACGTTTTGTTAGATGGTCACTTTCTCCTGTACGACTGCGATATGAAAACTAACTAACTAACTAACTAACCATCACGCCGCTTCCCCGCAGGGGTAGGCAGAGAGAATCGAACGCCACACCACTCTGTCTTTGCAAACATTCTTTGCCTCTTCTACATTCATGCATCTCCTCATACGAACCTGACGATTATTACGACTCCTGACCCGGCCGCTTTAAAGTATTTGACATACCTGATTGTGCCAAGTTTTCCTCGGTCGTCCTCTGCTTCTTTTTCCAACTACATTCGCTCTATAAATTTGTTTAACCGTTCTTTCTTCACTCATACGCTCCACATGTCCAAACCATCTCAACACACCTTTCTTAATTTTATCGATAATGCTTATCTCAGCCTTACATTCTTTCCTTATTTCATCATTCGAACATCTATCAAACATCGTTTTGCAACACATTCGTCTGAGGGATCGCATTTCGACTGCATTCAGTCTGCTTTCATCCTTCTTTTGCCAACTCCATGCTTCGCTTCCATACATAAGGGTTGGAACCAGAACTCCATTGTGTACTGCCAGTTTAGCTTCCGCTGATAGATTTTTATTTGCTAAAACTGATTTTAGTGCACCATTCACTCTGTTCCCAGCATTCACTCATATACAGTACCGAATAATAAGAATAATACACAGTACCGAACAGATAAATTGAAGCAAAACTTTTTTTTCGTATTTACAACACCCTCTAAAAATGTTTTGGGGTGTTTTTCGTATTATGGACCAGGGCTGCTTCTTTCAGTGACTGAGATGATGAATAGCGAGAAGTATCACCCGATGCTACTGGAAAAGATACTACCAGAGATACAAAAACGAAGTTCAAATGGTAATGGAATATTTCAGCAGGATTTAACCCCCTGCCACAAATCCAAAAAATGATGAAATTTATCACACAAAAACAATGAACTGTGATGGACTGGTTTAAAATTTTGCTAGAAATAAACCTAATTGAAAATCTATCGGAAATCTGTAAGAATCGGCCCTCCATAATTGATTGCACTACGGTGGAAAAGCTCATTTTGTCCATAATTCATGTATGGTGGACACCAAGTTAAATTTAGTAGCTTATTTATTTAGTTGGGTCAGTCTTTATTGATTGCTCTAATTATTTCTAATTTTTCTAGATTAAACTAACTAAATAACCATCACGCCGCCTCTCCGCAGGGGTAGGCAGAGAGAATAGAGCGCCACACCACTCTGTCCTTGCAAACATTCTTCGCCTCTTCCACGTTCATGCATCTCCTCATACATACCCGCCGATTGTTACGACTCCTAACCTGACTACTTTCAAGTATTTGGCATACCTGATCGTGCCATGTTTTTCTCGGTCTTCCTCTGCTTATTTTCCCAATAACATTCGCCTCATAAATTTGTTTTACCGTTCCTTCCTCACTCATTCGTTCTACATGTCCTAACCATCTCAACACACCTTTCTTAATTTTATCGATAATGCTTATCTCAGCTTTGCATTCCTTCCTTATTTCACTATTCGCACATCTATCATACATTGTTTTGCCGCACATTCTTCTGAGAGATCGCATTTCGACTGCATTCAGTCTACTTTCATCCTTCTTTTGCCAACTCCATGTTTCACTTCCATACATTAGATTTGGAACCAGGACTCCGTTGTGCACTGCCAGTTTAGCTTCCGCTGATAGGTTTTTATTTGCTATTTCTAGATTATCTATTTTATTATCACAAATAAGTGTTTTTAAAAAAGTGGTATGACACAAAGTAAACAATGGATGGTAAGGAGAGTGTCTTATAACCATACCACATATGTAATTATCAATGCTTTTAATAAACAAAATGAGTTATTTAATTTGATACATTTTAAGTGTGTCCAAATCAGTGAGGATAAAGTAAAAAAGAAGTATAATTAAATTTGTGTGGGTTTTAAACTCTTAGTAAATAGGATATAAATCTTCCATTTTGGAATTCAGACAACTTCCTGTAAGTTGAGAATTTAAGAGGCATCTTAAGTGCATTTAAGAGCACAAAGGACCTCATTAGGCAAGAGATTCTCAAACTGTTTTGAAAGCACTCGTATTTTTTATTTTTTTATTAAACTTTACCAAAAAACTAAAAAAAACTTGTGCGTGCACCGGTGATATCGCTCAGTCCTTTCAAGAACGTCATAAATAAAAAATCGTCAATTTTCAGTTTTGCGTGTTTTCGAAATGCTCAGAAAATGTACTATATATTCCAGCAAAAAGGCATATTTTTTACTTAATATTTACCCGCTACAGGGCAGAAAGTGTTGTTTTTGCATTTTGAAGAATAGGTATTGTTTAATTATTTTTTTAAATATTCCAAATATTTTCAAATGGAGAAAGAACCTTTAGGTTTTACCTAAAAAGATCTGTTGCACAGTAGAAAGTTCAATAAGTGGCTTGATATTTTTTTTTAATACATCGTATTATATTTTTAAACTTTAAAAACGTTCTCCCGAAAAATCAAGTTTTTTGATTAATGACGTTCTTGAAAGGAGTGAGCGTTATGTATTTTGTACATTTCATGAAAATATGAATTGAAAACGGGAAAAATGTGAATATTCCTAGATGATGCTTTTATTGACCATAGTCAAAGTATAAATATAACAATTTTGTAATAATAGCTCTAGTAAGTATCTATCTGAAAACTAGAAAAAAATACATCGCAAGTAGCCGCAACAGCTAGCGTAGCGATACGACCACCGCGTAAGACGATCTGCGCACTTCAAACCCTTATCTGCATCCAATGGTGCATAGGGCACTGCATCATACAAACGCAGTAATATCTTGATCGTTAACACATAAAAGGAAAGGTGATCAGTCCTTCGCCTCAGGTACCAGTCGAGAGTAATATTGAATAGATATTATAATAATTAAAGAAAACACTTCGTTTTTTACCACTTGAGTTTTATTATAGACTACATGTTTCAGAAGTTAAACTTCCATCATTCAGGTCTGTATAATAACATATATCTGTTATTATACAGACCTGAATGATGGAAGTTTAACTTCTGAAACATGTAGTCTATAATAAAACTATAGTGGTAAAAAACGATGTGTTTTCTTTAATCATTGTAACATGTCTTACCACAAAGTTAATGCCGAAACAATAAATAGAATAGATATTATAGTGAAAAAATCACTTATATTTATTTGACCCCGAACCTAAAGTACGGTAGCCAAGCGTGCTGACCATTACACTTTAGAGGTGGAAAATGGAAATTTCGAAATAGTTTTTACATTATATAAACGCAGTTTGTCGGATTGTGAAGAATTGCATACAGGAACTTTTGCTTCGCGCTACAAACTTCGGATGGAAGTTCAGTTAGGTCTCGAAGAAAAATATGCAAATCGGACGGAACAAACTCTAAGTGGATAAACGAGATTAGTGACTTCAAAGTTTCTCAAACTCTTTGAAAATGTAACTACCTTTGAAATGAAAATTTTTATTAAAAAAATCTTATACTAAATCAATAAGAACAATAAAAAATATTATTATTTTTTGACATCTCATCATAGATGAAGAAGAATATGAATGTCTGGGCATTTACGGGGCTGACGACGGTCATAGGCTGGTTTAAGTGATCACTTTACATGCGTGTAACATTCACCAATTCTATCTATTATTGACAACCACACTACTCTAATTCTTGGAAGTTGTATATATATATATGAACCGATTTAGAAACATTGTTCTTGAATCACTAGAACTTCACTAGAGGCATCTATTGGTGAGATGAGAAGCTTTTTACTAAGCAGAAACTCTTATATTCGTATGTGAGGTCCGAATCCTGGATTACAATCACACACATGAGAAACGCCAGAAAATACCATTTTCATTTTTATTATTTAAGCTTATAATTTGACCAGATAATCTATTTACAACATTTTGAGTGTGTCCACATATCTCATCTTTGATGAGATGTCGAAAAATAATATGAAAATAACTCCTGTAATTGGAGAAGATCCAGATTTTGTGAACAAGTATTTGGACACACTCAAAATGTTGTAAATAGATTTAAGTATTTTTTACAAAATTTACATACATAAGTCACTTATCACAAAATCCTAGGTATACAAGGAAATCGTTGAAAAACTAAGTAACCTTGGAATTTCGGATCGATTAAGAACGCCCTTATCTTACGAACTTTGACATTTCGCTCACTCCTTTCAACAACGACATTTATCAAAAATCGTTAATTTTAAGTTGTACATGTTTTCGGAATGCCCAGAAAATATACCATATCCCAGCAAAAGCAGCATATTTTTAACTTAATATTACTTAATGTGCTACAGGGCAGTAAGTGTTGTTTTTGCAAGGTATTGTTTAATAATTTTTTTAAATAAACTCAATATTTTTCAAATGGAAAAAAACCTTCAAGTTCTACCTAAAATGATCTGTTGCACAGTAAAAAGTTCAATAAATGGCTTGATACTTATTTTTAATACATTGCATTATATTTTCAACTTTTAAAAACGTTCTCCTGAAAAATCTTTTTATTTTTATTTATGACGTTCTTGAAAGGAGTGAACGAAATGTCAAATAAGACTGACGTACAACGCTATTTGCAAAAAATATTACATTTTCCGATAGGGTGATTAATTTTGCGCCACCCTGTAAATCCATAGAATAACACGAGCTGTATAAAAATTCTCTCACGATTTTCATTACAGTGTTTATTTTGACAAAGCTAACTGAACAACGTTTACCTGTCTAGAAGCTGTTTATTTTCTTACAAAGTTCTCATCAACTCAATCTTGATAATCCAGATGTTGACGCAACTCCCATAAAAATACAAATAAAATAAACTCAAGGCTTTTTTATACGGAATCGAAATAACACGGTGGAAAAATGGAACATTCACTGTGCAGTAATACGTAACAGTGCGGCTGTCCAAATTTAAAACACAGTAAGGGACATTTTTTTTGTAGTACGTTTTTTTTTGCATTTTCGGACTAAGTAGAGTCTGCATAAATGCAAAAAAAAACGTACTACAAAAAAATGTCCCTTATTGTGTTTTAAATTTGGACAGCCGAGTAGTGAGTACAGAGTTTTGATAATGTCTTGATAAGACGAAATGCGTCTTTTAACATATCGTTATATATATATATATATATATATATATATATATATATATATATATATATATATATATATATATATATATATATATATATATATATATATATATATATATATATATATATATATATATATATATATATATATATATATATATATATATATATATATATATATATATATATATATATATATATATATATATATATATATATATATATATATATAAATATATATATATATTTATATATATAAATATATATAAAGATACATATATATATATATAAAGATACATATATATATATATATATATATATATATATATATACATGAAGGAAAGGTGATCAGTCCTCCGCTTCAGGTACCAGTCCAGGGTAATATTGAATAAATACTCGAGTGAAAAAATCACGTACATTTATTTGACCCCCCCCTGGGGATCGAACCCGGGACCTCCAGAACGGTAGCCGAGCGTGCTGACCATTACACTACGGAGGTGAACAAAATGCTTGTTCACATATCTGGATTTTCTCCACTTGCACGTGTGTTAAGTGGATCATAAGTGACCCACTAACACCAGCCTATGACAATGCATAAGCCTTGCAAGTAAACCCAGGCTTCCATGTTCTTCTTCATCTATGTTGAAATTTAGTAAATGAAATTTAGTGAAATTAAGTATTTATCTTAAAATAGAAAATATTTCAGAACAGTTTTGTAATCTTAATTTGGTCCATCAGAGAGAGGTATGTTAGGACTTCGGATTTATTATAGAAGTAGCAGCTGTGGATGTACTGTTCGGTAATTACCCCACACGTCAGACTGGGGATAAATGAAATTTATGGTCAAGTGTGTAGGTACAGATGTGTGCAGATAAATCGGAAAATGCTTAACGCAGGGTTGGCAAGAGGGTATTTTAATATTTGTATTATTTTATTTTATTATCTCTTCAAATTAATACTTTTTTAGTTACTCTATTGGGAGATATTCCTAATATAGTCATCCAACCTTTGGATTTCTTCTTCTTCTTCGTCTTATTCCTCATTGCTGAGGGTTGTGACCCTTGCAGAAGCAATGACTCTTCTCCAGTTATCCCTTGACTGCGCTGCACGTAGCGCTCCAACCACTGAGGTGTCTTTGGACATTCTCAGTCTATTTGTTTAACAGATGTTGTACGAAAAATACTGGAAATATCTGGAGGTTGAATAAATAGAATGGGTTAAACTTTAACCTCTTGAGATTTCCAGTCCATTCATTCAATGTTCAGATATTCCCAGTCTATTTATTCAACCTCTAGACATTTCCAGTCTTTTTCGTTCAACTTCTAGTCATTTCCATTATATTCGTTCAATCTTAAGAGATTCCCTGTCTATTAATTCAACCTCTTTAAATGTCTAATCTATTCATTCAATCATTTAACATTCTCAGTCTATATGTTCAACATCTAGATATTTTCAGTCATTTCGTTCAACATCTAGTCAATTGCATTATATTCGTTTAACCTGTGTCTACTTATTCAACCTCCAGATATTCCCAATCTGTTCATTCAATCATTTAACATTCTCAGTCCATATGTTTAACCTCTAGATATTTCCAGTCTTTTCGTTCAATATCTAGTCATTTCGATTCTATTCGTTCAACCTCTAGAGAGTCTTCATCTATTCATTCAACCTCAAAATATAATTAATATATCCGAATGAATTCAATAATCATTGAACATTTCCAGTCTATCTGATCAACCTCTAGAGGTTCTTAGTCTATTCATTCAACCCCTTGGCATTTCCAGTCTATTCATTCAACCTCTTGGCATTCCTAGTCTTTTAATTCAACCTCTTGGCATTCCTAGTATATTCATTCAACCTCTTGGCATTCCCAGTCTATTCATTCAACATCTTGGCACTCCCAGTCTATCCATTCAACCTCTTGGCATTCCCAGTCTATTCATTCAACCCCTTAGCATTCCCAGTCTATTAATTTACCTCTTGGCATTCCCAGTATATCCATCGAACCTCTTGGCATTCCCAGTCTATTCATTCAACATCTTGGCATGCCCAGTCTATTCATTCAACGTCTTGGCATTCCCAGTCTATTCATTCAATCTCTTGGCATTCCCAGTCTATTCATTCAACCTCTTGACATTCCCAGTTTATTAATTCAACCTCATGATATCCCAATCGATTCATTAAGCTTCTAGAAGTGGCCTGAAGGTTTGTTGGTTATAAAAATAACCCTTTTTCTAAATATTATATATTACGTACGCATTTTGTAGCGTTTGACCCTTAATTGGACCTTAGGGTTAGGGATCAATGGGTCAAAAAGATAAATATCGTCTCCTTGTAATTACTTACTTAATTATAAGCATTTAATATGCTGATGAAGTGTTATGTGCTTAACCTTTTCGGTATTAGGTCATGTGTAAGCACAAATAGGGAATGTGTGACAAAAATGGTGTACCAATGAAACGAGCTTTTAAGAAACTGTGGAATAATTGTTAAAATGATTAAAGAAAACACTTGTTTTTTACCACTTGAGTTATATTATAGACTACATGTTTCAGAAGTTAAACTTCCATCATTCGGGTCTGTATAGTAAATTTATTATACAGACCTGAATGATGGAAGTTTAACTTCTGAAACATGTAGTCTATAATAAAACTCAAGTGGTAAAAAACAAGTGTTTTCTTTAATCATTGTAACATGTCTTACCACAAAGTTAATGCCGGAACAATAAATAGAATAATTGTCAAGCTGATTTTAAAACATACATACATAAATCATACAATTTATGTATTAATTGTTAAATTAAACAGATTTTTTAGTCTACTTAGTCGTATTTTATTGTTAAAAAAACACATAAAAATAAATATTATGATGGTTGTTTCACCTAGTTATGGCATTTTCAAACGAATGAAACATTCGTTTGAAAATGCCAGTAAACACGCTACGATATGCGCGTATACACGCTACGACAAGCGCATATACACAAAGCACGCCACGCTCGCACACACTACAAAAAGCTTGTGTATTGGTGATTTCATCCCCGATTTTTTTCAAAAAACATAATTTCCCTCGCTGCGAATACGCTGTTTTCCCCCTTCTTGTGACATTTTTAAAAAAATTATATCTCATAATTTTGGACTGAAAGCTTCCATAGTTTTTTGTACAACAATTTGAGTTTAAAAAATTTGGAAAGTTAAGATTAGTTTTTAGCAGAGTATTATGAGATTTTTGACATCTCATCAAAGATGAAGAATATGGAAGTCTGGGCATTTACGGGGCTGACAACCGTCATAGGCTGGTTTAAGTGATCACTTTACACACGTGTAACATTCACCAATTCTACCCATTATTGACAACCACACTACTCAAATTTACTCCCGTAAATGCCCAGGCTTCCATATTCTTCTTCATCTTTGATGAGATGTCAAAAATAATATGAAAATAACTCCTGTAATTGGAGATAATCCAGATTTTGTGAACAAGTATTTGGACACACTCAAAATGTTGAGAATTATGAGTGCTAATTTTTCTATTTATTGAGTATAAACTCTGTAGAGTACTCACGTAGGTCTTGAGAGTGATCTATGACACGAAAGGAGGTCACAATAGACTTAATATAGTCGCAGTAACATAAGGGATGCAAGATCCCTCGACCTCATATATAAAAAAAAATGTTCAGGTCTAAATATAAACTGAAAGCTTATATTTAGACCTGATAAGGAAACATAGCTTCCGGCTATAGCTAACTGGTCGTTAAAATAGAACAAATATAACTGTAGAGGTAAAAAACAAGTGTTTTTTTTTTAAATTTAATATGTCTTACCACAAAGTGATGCCGAAACAATAAATAAAATCTAAATTTTATAATAAGCTTGCAAAATAAAAGTAATGTCTCCGATCAATTGTATTCATTTTTGCCATTTATTTTCGTGGCGACCTTTGATGACGTATATCGCTCACTCCTTTCAACAACGTCATAAATAAAAAAAACTTGATTTTTCAGGAGATCGTTTTTAAAGTTAAAGAATATAATAAAATGTATTAAAAATAAATATGAAGACACTTATTGAACTTTTTTCTGTGCAACAGATCTTTTAAGGTATAACCTGATGATTTTTTCTCTATTTGAAAAGTACTCTGTATTTAAAAAAAATAAATTAAACAATACCTTTTCTTCAAAATACAAAAACAACACTTTCTGCCTTGTAGAGGGTAAATATTAAGTTAAAAATATGCCGCTTTTGCTGGGATATAGTACATTTTCTGGGCATTCTAAAAACATGCACAACTGAAAATTGACGATTTTTATAAATGACGTTCTTGAAAGGAGTTAGCGATTTGTGAACATGGGAGTATAGCTTTGGTGGTAAAAAATCAAGTGTTTTTCATTCTAAAAATTGACGTTGTTGAAAGGAGTGAGGGATATATGTATAATATAATTTGGCTAGTCCTTTTTCTTCCAGGCGTAGAATTATTCCGTTTTAAAAGAAGCCCGGGATCAGCCCCCTACCCCGAGAAAACATAAAACAAAATTTATACAAAGATAGTGATCCCGCTTTCGCCGAAATCTAACACAATCGAGTGGGCGGTTAAAGGTTTGGAATTCCGCAAAATTTTCGGATTCTGCGGAATTTATCTAAATCGGCCCACCGTAAATATCTTTATCGCTTGCTTTATGGGGTCTGCAGTGAATACAGCCTTCGGAAAGATTCGCGAAAGCAAAATTCATGATATCAGATTTAAAGCCTTTTTGTCCTTGCTACCCTGCATATACGAATCGCTCGATATTCACGGTTTCCATCACACACGCTCGAATACGGATAAATGAGGAATTATAGGCGAATTGATCGAGTCATCGAAAAAATATGCCAACATTTAAAAAATAATTATTGATTGATTTTAAAACGTACATACACAAATCATATAATTTATGTATTAATTTTGAAATCAAACACAGATTTTTTGAGTCTACTCTAATAATAAAATAATAAAACCCTTATCCGCACCCAATGGTGCATAGGGCACTGCGTCATATAAACGCAGTGTTATCTTGATCGTTTACACATGAAGGAAAGGTGATCAGCCGTCCGCTTCAGGTACCAGTCCCTGGTAATATTGAATAAATATTACATTGAAAAAAATACTTATATTTATTTTACCCCCCTTGGGAATCGAACGATTTGTGTATGTATGTTTTAAAATCCGTATAAATCCGTTTTAAAATGTATGTTTTGTCCGTAGTGTAATGGTCAGCACGTTCGGCTACCATTCTGGAGGTCCCAAGTTCGATTCCCAGGGGGGTCAAATAAATAAAAGTGATTTTTCACTGTAATATTTATTCAATATTACCCTGGACTGGTACCTAGAGCGAAGGGCTGATTGGGGTGCGGTAAGGGTTTCATATTATTTCTTTAATCATTATTCTTAACTTTGTATCGTGACAGCCCTTCAATGCTGGTGTCAAAATTTCGATAGGCCTCCCCATTTGTACGTCTGGCTAAATTTTATTAATGGCGAGTGAACTTCCCTAACATCTGGGAATGTTAATATCGTGTTTGTTTTATTTTATAAATTGAAAACGGTCCCGAACATATATCATTACTCCGGGTAGAGTTTAGCAATCTGTGCTCATTGTCAATTAAATCCCACCCCCTAAAGGAAACATTTACACTATACAACACAATATCATTCTGGGCTTCGTACAAGGGATGGGAAATGCTAGGGCTACCAAAACATCCGAGAAAATAACCATTAATTAACTGGTAATAAGCGAACCGAGAAACTCTGACTTAAAAGTCCGCGACACTAACCACGGGACCACATGTAATATAATAAAATAAAACCCTTATCTGCACCCCAATGGTGCATAGGGCACTGCGTCATATAAACGCAGTGTTATCTTGATCGTTTACACATGAAGGAAAGGTGATCAGCCCTCCGCTTCAGGTACCAGTCCAGGGTAATATTGAATAAATATGACAGTGAAAAAATCACTAATATTTATTTTACCCCCCTTGGGAATCGAACCCGGGACCTCCAGAACGGTAGAGTGCTGACCATTACACTACGGAGGCGGACACAACCACGGGACCACAACCCGATACGAATTAACATACTGACAAGATACTTACAAGAAACAATGAACAAATCAATGGGTTTCGATAAGGATACAGGTAGAGGTAATTTTGTTTTAAGGTGGGGTAGGAGCAAGGAAGGGGATAACTGTGTTTAGGTTGGGTTTGATTTTATAGGAAAAATATAAAAAAATGCGATTTTGAAGTCCCGTTCAACCGCTGTGAGTGGATCAAAAAATAAAGTCTTTGTAAATAATATAAAAATAAAAAATATTTAAAAAATAATATATCACAATGATCCACAAAGTTAATGCTTTCAATATTCAAAATATTTTAAAACAAAGCTATATTTTAATAAAAAAAATCGTATACCCTGAAATCCTCGAGATTTTAACTGAGGTCCTGTTAGTAACATTTTGAGTGTGTCCAAATACTTGTTCACAAAATCTGGATTATCTTTAATTACAGGAGTTATTTTCATATTATTTTTTGACATCTCATGAAAGATGAAGAAGAATATGGAAGTCTGGCCATTTACGGGGCTGACGACCGTCATAGGTTTAAGAAATCACTTTACACACGTGTAACATTCACCAATTCTACCCATTTTTGACAACCACACTACTCAAATTCTTGGAAGTTCAATGTATATGAACCAATTTTGAAAAATTGTTCTCGAATCACTAGAACTTCACTAAAGACATATAAGTATTGGTGAGATGAAAAAATAATATAAAAATAACTCCTGTAATTGGAGATAATCCTGATTTCGTGAACAAGTATTTGGACACACTCAAAATGTTGTGAATAAATATTTCCACTTAAAAATAATCAAATAAAGAACAGTCTTGTATAAAAACTACATGATATTACAATATATATTTCTCAATCGAAACAAATAAAAAACAATTATAGTTTCATTGGCAGGACGTACAGTCGTAAAGTCTGTAAATACTCAGATATCCATATTTCTTTTAGTTGAGATGGCAAATATAACTTATAATATTGATTAATTATTTAGTTTATCATTTTACTTTTATCCTGAGGGTGGTTTTCCTAGCTCATAAATTTGTCTCTCTTAGGTCATGTCCGCCTTCAGGGCAACACTCCCCCAAGGGTTATTTACACCCTCCCTTGAACCTTTCAATATTCTGTCTACAATTGAGAAGGGTTGCAGAATATAGACCCCTTGTTCCCTCCGTTCTTGTTTACTTTATTCCTTTACCTACAATTATTCGGGAATTTCCCGCCAAACGAGGCATTATGCAAAATTTCAACATTCCAGCTGTATATTAAATAAATGTTTCACATGCTTCTTCTCTACGTCTTATTTCTCATTACTTAGGGTTGTGACCTTTGTGGAAGCAATGAATCTTCTCCAGTTATCCCTTGACTGCGCTCCACGTAGCGCTCCAACCACCGAGGTGCCTCCTGCTGCCTTTATTTGATCGGTCCATCGTGTGGGGATCTTACTGTTCCTCTCGTCCCCTCCAGGCTACTGATCACAACCAGTCGTTCCAGGCTATCCTCGTTTACACGCGCAACGTGTCCAAAGAACTGGAGAATGCGTCGCGTACAGACATTGGCCAGAGTCAAGCCATCCAACTGTAGTTCTTGGCGAATGGACTCGTTCAAATGGTTGGATATGCGAACATATATTCAGTGTGATCACTTAAACCAGCCTATGACGGTCGTCAGCCCCGTAAATGCCCAGACTTCCATATTCTTTTTCATCTTTGATGAGATATCAAAAAATAATATGGAAATATTTATATTATTTTTTGACATCTCAATAAAGATGACGAAGAATATGGAAGTCTGGTCATTTACAGGGGTTACGACCGTCATAGGCTTGGTTGAGTGATCACGTTATGCACGTGTAATATTTTATTCTACCCATCATTGATAACAACACTACTCAAATTTTTGAAACTTCTAGATATACTGATCAAACTAGTAGCACACAGTTCACATTAGCCATTTATAGTGGAATTTTTATCTTTATTTGAAAATATTTTTAAATGGATGATATCCTCACAAAGTGACTGGACATCAAATCAAATAATGAATTTCATTAATTGATTCGGCAGTCACTTTGTGGTAAAATCTATCCATTTTTAATTAATGTTTTACATAGTAAGTACCACTATTTCTTAAAATCCACTGTGACACGTGTTCCGATGCATTCCGCATCATTTTCAAACACGGAATGCATCGAAACACGTGTCACAGTAGATTTTAAGAAATAGTGGTATTTACTGAGTAAAACATTAATTAAAAATCAAACAATGAAATTAATCTTAAAACGAAAATTTGAACGGTTGTGATAAAGTTTAGATGATTTTTTTACCTGTTAATGTTAGATTAATTTAAAATCAATTAAAAAACCTTCACCAGCTCATTTAAAAAATTTACTAACTCTCTTTTGACTCCATTTAGTGAAAAGGTATAATTTGAATAAGGTATGAGTTGAATGCTGAAAACAAGCAAATTATGACATAAAAACATGAGAAATTGGCTCACCTGTTAGTACGACAACGCAATCCGTTTGGTTGGGATAGTTGTCTGGATACCCTGGACTGTAGAAGGTCTGTTGGTCTGGCATTCCCTCCACGAACGGCTTGCAAGCTCCCATAATGGACTCCGGATCAGCCACCTCCCTCCTGAACCTCTTAATCATCTCCACTCGGGAGTTCACGAAGGCCACGGGCACCGGAGTCTCCGTGGTACTTCCATACACCACCAGGTCTTTGGTCTCACTCTCTCCCGACATCTTCCTGCGTTCACTCAGATCGTTCCTGATATCTTCCTCGTGCTTCAAACTCAGCTTGCCGTCGAGGTCATATATAACTTTTGACGTGACATCGACATTTGAAGTATTTTCGAACCTGTATCTAAGCCTAGCCACGTGCTTTTTCCAAACCCGTATGCTTCCCAGATCCCGCAGAGTTTCGTTAAAATTGCTACTTATATTTACAGCGTTTAATAATTTAAAATATGGATTATTTTCTTTGTCTAATAGATAATACGTCACCCCGCTTGGTAATTTTTTCCTAGCTATTCTAAAGTTATTTTTTCTTTTACTCTTTCTGTATTTGATATCTTGCTCTACCAGGGCGTTGTCTTGTTTCGACTCCTCTTTGATCTTTAAATATCTCTTCATGGACAGCTCTTCTAGTCTGGACCACAGGTTTTTGTGCTTCGTTTCTTGTCTGTGGTTTTGGGAGTTGTGCGTCGCTTGTGTTGGTCTCGCGATACCATCCTCGTGGGATGGTTTGACGAAAGTCACATCGATGATTGTCTCCTTAAGGTGATTATGCGGTATTTCGTTTGGTCCTTCGGTTGTGATAATTGTAAGAGCTGGCAGTGTGAGTTCTGAAACAAACAGAAAAGGATTCCATATTCAACTATAATACATATGTATATATATATTATTAAATTTACATACTAAATCCATTTTAAAAATAAATTTGTATCAAATCATACTTTAAACCTTCACTGTAACTAACATGTAATTATTATTATAATACAATACTTCAATTCATTCAATTTAAATTAAGTTAGCCTAAACTAGCTAACTAACCATCACGCCACGCCACTCTGTTTTGCAAACATTCTTCGCCTCTTCCAAGTTCATGCATCTCCTCATACATACCCGCCGATCGCTTCGATTGTTTGTGAACAAGTATTTAAACACACTCAAAATGTTGTAATGTCATTGTTACACCAGACGAGAGATATGATTTCTTTGCAAAGTTACGCAATTCGGACGTCACATTTACTGTCGTGAGTTGGAGTTACGCGATCTTTATTTTACGCAGATAAATAAGTGTTTTTGTCGAAATGGAACTGACGCATGACACGGGCATGTCTTGTTAACCCTTAAACGCCCAACACCACAAAGGAATGGCAGACGGTGATAGAAATAGAAATCAGTAAAAATAATAATAATAAATAAAACCCTTATCCGCACCCCAATGGTGCATAGGGCACTGCGTCATATAAACACAGTGTTATCTTGATGTTTACACATGAAGGAAAGGTGATCACCCCTCCGCTTCAGGTACCAGTCCAGGGTAATAATATTGAATAAATATTACAGTGAAAAAATCACTAATATTTATTTTACCCCCCCTGGGAATCGAACCCGGGACCTCCAGAACGGTAGCCGAGCGTGCTGACCATAAATCACTGAAATCACTAATAAATACCCCACTATAATCAGTAATAGGTGATAGAATTGGCATTGTTGAATAGGGGAAACTTTTTGCATATATTTTTTTATTTATTTATGAAATTTGGTTCCAAAATATTGTTTTAATAATTTTAATTAATTTTCTATACATTTCTTCTTTTAAAACCCTAAAATTAATAATGCAGTTTTATCCAATAAATAGACTAAGCTCTTGTGCTTGGAGAGGGACTAACACTTATTATTTATTGTTTTTGTTTGTTAGTAATATAATTTATTTTAATTATTTTTTTTTTTTATGAGTTTTTTTTTCATTCTTAGAATAACAGATAAACAGTTTATTTAATTTATTTTTAAGCATTTTTATGTCTTCAATTTTTTATATCTGTAGGAAGGTTATTGAAGTACTTGGTTCCCAAATATTTTGAGTTGTTTTGAAACTGTTTGGTATTGCATTTTGGTATTGTAAAGCATGTTGATATCTCGAAGATTAACTTTTCTTAAGAAAATCTAAAGATTGAAGTATTTTTCACCCTTAAATAGTTGGAAATTATTTTATTTTAAAAATGGTTTCTAAATTTGGGACTTTGAATATTATAAATTTGTTGCACAGGTTTTTTTTTATTTTTAAAATGACTTTAATTATTGTTCTCTGAATTGTTTTGATGGGGTTCATGGCGTTATTGTAATATAATAACGCCTTGAACCCAACAATACTTCATTGCATTCAAGGGTTTGAATGAATGAAATGAAAAAAACTATATATTTAGAATTTAAGATTGAAGAAACACACCCTTGAAGATTAAACACGCACAGCTTCCAAAACTAATCGGTATAGTAAAATAAACTCAAGTGGTAAAAAAACAAGCGTTTTTCTTTTACTATTTGTTTCATATCAAGCTGAGACACCTTTAAATAATATATTTTCTTTAAAAGAAACCTTTTTTTCATTGTCTTGTTCGCGCAGGGTTTGACACGCCACTCGGCCGCCGGTGGGTCAGCTAATGGAAGGGTATTTCGGCACAAAAGGCCCAGAGCTTTCCGCCCCTATTAGGGGAAGAAATAGGTAATAAAATAGCAACCTGAGAGAGTGCTCGGGGTAGCGACCCAATGACTGAAGAATAATATTTTATTAATAGAGGTCTCTCTCACTTAAGCGGAAAGATCTCAGGGTTACTCTTGAGGGTTAAAGCGATTGGAGCGAAGCACGCAAGAACATGTGTCATATCTTCTTCTTCTTCTTCATGAGCCCTCTGTCCTCCACTGCTGGATATAGGCCTCATATTTTCTTTCCATTTCCTCCAATCAGTTGCTGCTTGTAGCCAGTTTCTACTCCCCACAGCGACTATATCGTCGGACCACCTCTTTTGGGGTCTTCCGACACCTCTTTTGTTCTCCTTGGGTCTTAGAAGACTGTTTTGAATTCACATATACTGTATTTCTTCTTCTTCTTCATGAGCCCTGTGTCCTCCACTGCTGGATATAGGCCTCTTCCTTTCTTTCAATTTTCTCCGGTCGGTTGGTGCTTGCAGCTAGTTTCTACCCCCCACAGCGACTATGTCGTCGGACCATCTCTTTTGGGGTCTTCCGACAACTCTTTTGTTCTCCCTAGGCCTTAGATGGCTGTTTTGAATTCACAAATACTGTATTTCTTCTTCTTCTTCATGAGCCCTGTGACCTCTACTGCTGGATATAGGCCTCATCTTATCTTTCCATTTCCTCCAATCAGTTGCTGCTTGCAGCCAGTTTCTACCCCCCACAGCGACTATGTCGTCGGATTATCTCTTTTGGGGTCTTCCGACACTTATTTTTTTCTCCCTAGGCCTTAGATGGCTGTTGTAGGCTTTCAGCTTCATCTTTTTATACAAATGTACATATATATTTTAATCCTATCTAGCCAGTGACATGGTAACTCTTCATTGTTGCATTTCTTCTCCATGTTATAATGGATAAATTTAAACTTTGTAATAGATTTATATTATCCAATGACACTTCGTGATGGAATTGCATTTTTAATTTATTATTAGATTAAAACCAATATTTTTAGCTTTTCCACTTTTATATATAACATAACAATTTGTATAGCCTCTCACCAGTCTGATGATGTCGGTAACGACGAAACCCGGTCGCTGGTCAAATAAAAAAATGGAAAAGCTAAAAATATTGGTTTTAATCTAATAATAAAATAAAATAAAATAAATTAAACGTTGTGTTTCACTCTCTCTTACTGCTCGCCGATAGTGTTTGAAGGAGACGTGTATTGACTAGTGCTTACTACTTGTTATTTTATTTTTTTAATTATGATTTTATGTTATAAGACTATTTGTTACGAGACTTTTTGTTTCTCTATTAATGTATTCATTTGTGTATTTTTAATTTTCATATTAGATACTGTATATATGTATTATCTTAAAGGCTTCAGCCGTTCCATAAATAAATAAATAAATATGAAAGACACGAATTATTTAACTTTGTTTCGATTTAATATCTTGCTGAAATTATTTATTAAAAGAACAGATCTAAGTAGCTTATTTTTTTGATTTGTAACTCATATAATCTCTCATATTCTTCTTATTTGATACCTATTTCTAATAATGAGCCGCTTAGGCTCACAGAAATAGTATGAAATTGAAATATTTGTGTAAATAATAAAAACACAAATATTTCTCTTTTTAACTAACTAACCATCACGCCGCTTCCCCGCAGGGGTGGGCAGAGAGAATAGAACGCCACACCACTCTGTCTTGCAGACATTCCTCGCCTCTTCCACGTTCATGCATCTCCTCATACACACCCGCCGATTGTTTCCTCATACATATAGTATATCATGATAATATCCATGTTACATAAGGAAAAATAAAAAAAACACTTATACACTTAGGTATATATTTTGTATATCAAAAGCATTGTTAACTTTGTGGTATGGTAATATAACACACTTATATCATTAAAATGATACTATTTTCATAGTGTCCATGTTACAAAAGGAATACCCAATGAACACTTTTATCCATTTTTAATTTATGTTTTACTTAGTAAATACCACTATTTCTTAAAATCTACTGTGACACGTGTTTCGATGCATTCCGCATCATTTTCAAACACCGTATGTGAAGCTAATTCTAAATTTTAGAGTTGGGTCCTTGGGACGTTGAAGGTTGAAGAGGGGGTAGTAGCTGTTTCTTATTTTTATTTACTAATTTAATTTTTATTTTTTATTTTTATTTCTTATCAGAATCTTATTAAAATAAAAAATAAAAATTAAATTAATAAATAAAAAAAAGAAACAGCTACTACCCCCTCTTCAACCTTCCACGTCCCAAGCACCCAACTCTAAAATTTAGAATTAGCTTCACATACGGTGTTTGAAAATGATGCGGAATGCATCGAAACACGTGTCACAGTAGATTTTAAGAAATAGTGGTATTTACTAAGTAAAACATTAATTAAAAATGGATAGATTTTACCACAAAGTGACTGCCGAATCAATTAATGAAATTATAAAAAAAATTGTGGTGTAATTAGTGATGAAACACTTTTATCATTTTAACAAAAATATTGGAAATGATCCAGATTTGTGAAGTATATACACAAGGACACACTCAAAACGTTGTACGTGTCATTGTCTTTACCGAAATTTCGGAGGTCCCCTCAAATATCTCTTTTCCATTCTTAAATTTGCATAATTGACCGAATGGGCTTCTGCGAAACGAAGATGAGAATTTATCGGCCAAGTTTCTGTTCAAATGTGCCTATTTCCGCTGAATTTTCTTTCGTTTCCACTAAAATTCCTCCTCGTCCCACTAAATTTCCATTTCACCGTCTACATCCACTTCCTCTCTCTCAATTGAACCCACTTAAATTATTTCTCTGCGCCTGTTTATCAAATGGTTCCATTCCGCAGGAGACATTGATTGCTAAAAAATTGCTAGTATTACGCAACGGTGTGGAACTCTCCTCTTCATGGCCATCAAAATGTAATAGGGTTTTTTTGGTAACGAGGTATGGCCATTTTTAGGGCTATTTATTTTCGTTTTAAATTAATTAACTTTGTTTTCACCACTTTATTTTTATTTTTTTAAATTATTTATTTATTTATGATTCACAAAGAATAAAAAACATATTACAATAAATGAAATACAGTGCAACATTTTGAGTGTGTCCAAATACTTGTTCACAAAATCTGGATTATCTCCAATTACAGGAGTTATTTTCATATTATTTTTTTACATCTCACCAAAAGATGTCTCTAGTGAAGTTCTAGTGATTCAAGAACAAGGTTTCTAAATTGGTTCATGTATATAGAACTTCCAAGATTTTGAGTAGTGTGGTTGTCAATAATGGGTAGAATTGGTGAATGTTACGCGTGTGTAAAGTGATCACTTAAAACAGCCTATGACGGTCGTCAGCCCCGTAAATGCCCAGACTTCCATATTATTCTTCATCTTTGATGTGATGTCAAAAAATTATATGAAATACAGTGCAATACAAATTGTTTGAATGTTTTTCATCAATTAGATGGGAACACAACAAGCTTACAGAAACGATAAAGGTGCAGGTTAAACACATATAAACAGAATAGAAATTTGCTTGTAATTTTATCAATTCAATATAACCTACCGGTTTCGACAATATCTTGTCATCATCAGAGTTTATTTAAATCAAAAACTTTAAAAAACATTAAAATACTCTCACCAAAAACTTCCACACACTCCATAAAAATCCTAAATGTTTTTTTTTAATTGTAGGTTAAATTGTATTAATAAAAAAGTGGTGAAAAAATAGTTAATTAATTTTATAAAGATATTTTAAAATGTGCCACAAAGTATCTGCGAAAAACATTCAAGAAACTATTTATTTTCATTTTTTAATTTTTTTATTTGGTAAATACCACATTTTCTTAAATTCTATTGTGGCACGTGTTTCAATGCATTCCGCATCATTTTCAAACACCGTAAAACTTAGATTAACAAGTAAAACTTGATAGAAAATGAGTAGATTTTACTATTTCAACGATTTAAACTTTAAACAATTGATTTTCGTTAGACCTGAATGAAATTAGGTACGTAACTCTCTTTAACTAGTATTTACAGAAATATCACTTCTTGGCGTTTTTATTAATATTTATAATTTTTTACATTTTTATTGACCCTCAAAATAGATTTTTTATGTTTTTTTTTTTCAAAATATGTTTTTTTTAAAGCAATGTATGATACAAATATTGTCTATTTCTGTTAGGTGAGGACAGGTTTTTTTTCTTAGATTAAAAAACGCAATCGTCGATACACACTTTTGTCCATTTCAGTTAGATGAAGTTAAGTTTTCTTTTTGATTAAAAAAACGCGATCGACGATATACAATTTCTGTTTATTTGTATTAGGTGAGGATAACTTTTCTCTTTGATTAAAAAACGCAATCGACGATAACAATTTCTGTTTATTTCTATTAGGTGAGGATAGCTTTTTCTCTTTGATTAAAAAACGCAAAAGACGATATACAATTTCTGTTTATTTCTATTAGGTGAGGATAGATTTTTCTCTTTGATTAAAAAACGCAATTGACGATAACAATTTCTGTTTGTTTCTATTAGGTGAGGATAGCTTTTTCTCTTTGATTAAAAAACGCAATAGACGATGTACAATTTCTGTTTATTTCTATTAGGTGAGGATAGCTTTTTCTCTTTGATTAAAAAACGCAATCGTCGATACATAATTTCTGATTATTTCTGTTAGGTGAGGATAGCTTTTTCTCTTCGAGTGAAAAACACAATCGATGATACGCATTTTTATTAGATTTATGTTTTGGTGAAACTGCATTTTTTAGAATAAAATAACAACTTTGTAATTTTTTCCATATGAATGTTATTTGACCAGCATCCATCTGCAGACCAGTCTGATGATGTCGGTTACGACGAAACCCGGTTGCTGGTCAAATAAAATTAATGTGGAAAAAATTACAAATTCGTTATTTTATTCCGTATGCATTTTTTGTTTATTTTAGTTAGGTGAGGATAGGTTTTTCCCTTTGATTAAAAAACGCAATCGACGATACTCATTTTCTATTAAATTCAGTTAAGTGAGGATGGGTTTATCTCTTTGACTAAAAAACGCATCGGACAATATACATTTTTATGTATTTGATTTCAAGCCGTATCGTCAAGGCACGTGTATAACGGTATCCGCTCCATCGAGCCGTTGGTCGATAAAGCTCAATATAGCGTGCCTAATCTTGGCTTCGAGATAACATTTATTACAGGAGATGACGTCGCAAACAACAGTAATAATTCTGCTTCCTACAAAGGATAAAGATACGAATCGGAACAGGGTTATAGCGGAACAAGTTTTTATTAAATTACATTCCTACGTCTTATAAAAGAATGTAATTTAATGTCAGTCATTTGACTAATGTCAGAAAAATCTGAATGGGGAATAGATGTATCCGCAAATATGGGATACTTTTCTGAGGACGAAAATTTCAATAAAGCTATAAAGTGAATGCTGGTAACATAGTAAATTGTGCACTGAAATCAATTATAAACGTTTTTAACCTTAAATTAAACATTTTACAAGTCAAATTAGACGTTTTATGTTTTTTTTATAATTTTTTTATTTAAAAAAAAAAATAATAATTTAAAAAAGAAAAACGGTATTTCACACTAGAAATAACACTTTCCATTCCCCGCCATAACACATCATCCTTCAGTAATTCCTTCTCTGTCCAAGCGGCCAGACTATGGAATGAATTACATCTCCTTATAAAAAATGCACTTTCTCAAATAACTTTTAAGAAACGTCTGAGACATTACTATTTATCTTTAGAATCCTAATTGTCCATCAAATCTCCTCCCCTAGTTTTTCCCTCTACCTCGTTCCCTAAACTCCCTTTTATCTTTGCCTTTCTTATTATCATCACTTTGTAATTTACATTTTTCTAAACGTTCATGTATTATCTACCCTCTGATTGCTACAGCTATATATGGTATCAAACGTTTTGACCAATACGGTCTGTTTTTGGTTGGTTGGAAAGATATTCCTTTTCATAATAGCAATAAGTCCGCCAATATACTAATGTAATTTCTGTACATGAAGTTAAAATAAATGAATAAATATTACGTTGATAAATACGTATGTACTTGTAGGCTGGATGACTTGCATCAGTATAATCCAGCGCCGGGTTTGCTAATATATTCCAGGGTTCGGAAACGTCTCGATAAAGCATTCAGTTCTCCATAAGTGTTCCGGGAGAGCTATCTCCCCTGCAATAATCTGGAATTCGACGCATAAAGGCATTGTATCATAGAGGAGGGAGGACTATCGGAAACCTACCCCACTTTATATCATCCCCTCCGTATCAAATCTGACCCCTACCCACGTCCGACAGTGCATAGGGCATCGAAAGCTCTCCCTACAGCATTCCCAGATCTGATACAGAAGCATCTAGGTTTTGTGACAAACCTTCTCTTGCAAAGAAATTTTATTTAATGATCTCAGTTGCGTAACATGGTGCCGGGTTGTGGTCCCGTGGTTAGTGTCGCGGACTCTTAAGTCAGAGTTTCTCGGTTCGAACCCTCTCTACCACAATTTAAAACCTATTTCTAATAATGAGCCGCTTAGGCTCACAGTGTAAATAACAAAAACAAAATTAAACATTATTTTTATTCACAACATTTTGAGTGTGTCAAAATACCTGTTCACAAATCTGGATTATCTCCAATTATAAGAGTTATTTCTCATACTATTTTTTGACATTTTATTTTATTTTACCGACTCAGTCACGTAATTTTTATCACATCTCAACATAGATGAAGCAGATTGTGGAAGTCTTTGCGTTTACAGGGCTTACTACCGTCATAGGATTGGATGTTGTGCATTACCCAGACCTCCATTTTCTTCTTCATCTATGTTAAGATATTAGTATCTTCAAACCCTTATCTGCACCTGATGGTGCATAGGGCACTGTATCATATAAACGCAGTGTTATCTTGATCGTTCACATATGAAGGAAAGGTGATTAGGCCTCCGCTTCAGGTACCAGTCCAGGGTTATATTGAATTATACTTATGGGTGAAAAAATCACTTATATTTTACCCCCCCTTGGAATCGAACCTGGGAAGCGTGCTAACCATTAATTAAACTACGAAGGCCGACTCAAAATACATAGGTATAAATAACATTTATGTGTATAAAATAAAACAACTTTGTTTTAACCAGTTTTTATTGGAACTTTATCCAACTGGTTTCGACAAGAACCTTAATGCACAATAAAAACAACTTAGGAGTTTTTTAAATCACATTTCTAAATCATATTTTTTTAAAGTATTTTCATATGGTGTACGGAGTGCGTGGAAGTTATTGGTAAGGGAAGGGTAATTAACTATGAGTATTTCAATGTTTTATAATTTAGTACATAAACCTGATGATGACGAGGTTCTTGTCGAAACCGGTTGGATAAAGTGTACCAATAAAAAGTGGTTAGAACAAAGTTGTTTTATTTTATAAAGTTTATAAAATGTGCCACAAAGTATCTGCGTAAAACATTCAAGAAGCATTTATTTTTGAAGAGATGGTCGATTACCACCCTCAGATATTAACTTAGGCATTTGATGTCAGTCGGCCAACATTTAGGCATACTTCAATATGATCCATACGGAATTTTCGCGAAATATATATATGAATCACCAAAGAATTTGGAACAATGTTTGGTTTTCATCATTCTAAGAACGATTTCGTATATTTGCGTACATCAATCACACCATCGGAATTCATAACATCACCGTTAGACAATGCAGTCACGGCGTTTAAGTGTTTCCGCTTCCAAGTAAGGGTATTTACAGGGCTTACGGTTAAAGTGATCACTTTATACACTTGAAAAGAATCACAAACATGTATTATATTGCTCTTTTTGACATCTCAATATAGAAGAAGAAAAAATCCATTAAAGTCGGGGAATTTACAAGACCTTACGACCGTCACAGGCTTGGTTAAGTGATCACTTTAAACACGTATAACATTAGAGACATGTATTTGTTAGATGAAAAGTAGTTTTTTATTGAGCAGAAACTCTTTTATTAGTTTGTGAAGTCCGAATCCTGGATTACAATCACACACATGAGAAACGCCAGACAATATCATTTTCATTTTTATCATTTTAGCTTATAATTTGACCAGAGAATTTATTTACAATATTTTAAACGTGTCCAAATACTATATATAGTATTTGGACACACTCGAAACGTATAACATTAAACAACTATAACCTAACTAAGAGTATTTCAATGTTTTAGAATTAGTACATAAACCCTGATCACGACAAGGTTCTGACTAATTAATACTGTATTAATCAGTCTTGATAAAGAAGCGGTTAACTTCGATACCGGTAGACATTATAATTAAGTTATAATCAAATATTTATGGTGATTTTAAAACACACAAAAGACTGACATGTCATAAAAGATGAAGAAGAATATGGAAGTCTGGGCATTTACGGGGCTGACGACCGTCATAAGCTGCTTTAAGTGATCACATTACACACGTGTAACATTCACCAATTCTACCCATTATTGACAACCACACTACTCCAATTCTTGGAAGTTCTATATGTATGAACCAATTCAGAAACATTGTTATTGAATAACTAGAACTTCACTAGAGACATCTATCGGTGAGATGAAAAGAAGCTTTTTATGGAGCAGAAACTCTTATATCGGTATGTGAGGTCCGAATCCTGGATTATAATCACTTACATTTAACATACATTATATTATGCATATAATCACATACATATCTAATGATTCAACAACAGTGTTTCTGAATTGGTTCAAATATAAAGAACTTCCAAGAATTGCAGTAGTGTGGTTGTCAATAATGGGTTGAATTGGTGAATGTTACACGTGTGTAAAGTGATCACTTAAAGCAGCCTATGACGGTCGTCAGCCCCGTAAATGCCCAGACTTTTCTTCATATATTATACCCATATTCTTCTTCATCTTTGATGAGATGTCAAAAAAAATGTAACTTTGTTTTAAAATCACAATAAATATGTAACTTTAACTAAATTATAATGTCTACCGGTTTCGAAGCTAACCGCTTCTTTATCAAGACTGCTTAATACAGTATTAATTAGTCAGAACCTGTCATGATCAGGGTTTATGTACTAATTCTAAAACATTGAAATACTCATAATTAGGTTATAGTTGATTAATGTTATACGTTTTGTCCCAATACTATACATAGTATTTGGAAAATACTAGGTATAGTAATTAAATGTAAAAGTAACATTTCATTATAAAATGGAAAATCACAATGTTAGTGCTTCAAATATGAATTATAAGTATTTTCTCGTTTGAAACGTCCTAAAATCATTTGACTAATATCCGGACGGGATTTGCGGTTGATAATTTCGTATCTGGCTAAAGGAATTATTACCGATGCGAATGGATTGGTCTGGGTCTAAATTTATGTCGCACGATAATGTGACCTTGGCACTGTGCCAACTCAAATCATAGTCGGTCGTTCAGACGCAAAATAAAACAAAAGTGTTATCACAGAAAATAAAACAAGCAAACGGCGATATTGGTGACTTTTGAACGACGTCATAGGGTTCTGGAGTCACAGGTGGATGCCCGCAGGGTGCAACTTTTTGTACAGATCCATGTGCATTTGTCTTCTTTCTTCTTTATCCATGGTCGCTCCCTAGGTGGAGATTACGGCCAACACGAGAGGTCTGCAAGACTCTGTCACGCACCATCTCTTTGGCTTACGCAGTCAGTTCCCGAAGGAGTACTGACTTTGTATAGTCGTTGAATGGTCGTCAGTGGTCCTTCCGGGGCGATTAAGGAACACCAGGATAAGAGAAATATGCGAGATGGAAGATGTCGTTGGGTGGGGAAGGCAACGAAGGAGACAATGGTATGCTCATGTGAGGAGAATGGAACCATTCAGACTCCCCCACATCGCACTGTACGGCCAACCCCAATCTGTCTTTGAACACAATATTTGCCTCTTTCACATTCGTTCATCTTATTTATACAAGCCATGTGTATGAGTTCCAAAAATTTAAGTGGTGTGTTTGTCAATCTCGGGTAAAATGATGTACGTTACGCGTGTATAAAGTGATCACTGAAACCAGATTATGAAAGGTCATTAACCTTGTCATCACCCAGACTTCTATGTTTTTATTCATTTTTATCAATATTTAACACTAATATTCAAATCGTTTAATGCCAAATCAGTGAGTAAAGGTACATATGTAATAAAATACCTAGGTACCTACCTATACATTTTATTAAGTACTTACATATAGTACCTACATAAAACAGATCTACCACCAGATGTCGCATGCGTCGCACTGAATAAAACAAAAGACGTCAGATAGAAAAAAAATATAATATTCTGAACTGTCAGAATCAGATAGATAGATAGAAAAATATTATAAAGATAAATTAGAAATAAACTTTTATTATAAACTTTAATTACAAAGCAACACATTGTTTATTTTATTATTATACACCCACTTTACATATTATTTACACCCAATTTACAAAAGAAAATTATTACCTCGTTATACATACAAGTAAAATTGAACATTATATTGTATTTAAAGTAGTACCCTTGATTCAAATTAATATTTTAAATCATCTTAACCGAAAACTTTTATTCATATCGCGCGGACAGACTATGACAGCGCGCTAAGCAGGCTTGCCAACTTGACGACTAACGCACTCGCTAGTCTTAAGAATAAAAGATGTCGGCAGGTATTCTCACTGGGCTATATGATTATAAAGTGCTTATGTCCGCCTCCGTAGTGTAATGGTCAGCACGCTCGGCTACCGTTCTGGAGGTCCCGGGTTCGATTCCGAGGGGGGGTCAAAAAAATATAAGTGATTTTTTCACTGTAACATTTATTCAATATTATCCTGGACTGGTACCTGAAGCGGAGGGCTGATCACCTTTCCTTCATGTGTAAACGGTCAAGATAACTCTGCGTTTATATGACGCAGTGCCCTATGCACCATTGGGGTGCGGATAAGGGTTTACTATTATTTTATTTATTTTTATGTGAATAGTTTTTCATTTAATTTTTTAAATACAACGTAACGTCCAATGTAATTTGTAAGGCGTCCAATTTGGTTTGTCAAAAGTCCAATTTGAGGTGAAAAACCATTTAATAAAACAAAATTACTATTTTGTTAACGAAATTCTACCTGTTAGTGTAGCAAACTTCAGAAGGTGCTATTCAAAAGTTGTATTCATAATTAGCAAAGTTTTTATTACCGTTTCATGAAATACATTTCAGGAATTTTCAGTCATAACTTTCCACATTCGCTCGCCGAAACTAAGCACAATAAAGTATGGAAAAGCTCAACTAATGGAATTTTAAGTGTTGATTTTAAGCTAACGTCTCGCAATTACACGGAGCTTTAATATGATTGATGTTTGAACTTAAAGCTCTATGAGAACGGAAAGACTTCCTGCTGGATATAGTCGTATACCCGTCATCTCTAACTTTTGAGTCATTTCCCATTCTTCTTCTTCTTCTTCTTCTTCTCCGTCTTGTTCCTCATTACTGAGGGTTGTGACCCTTGTGGAAGCAATGACTCTTCTTCAGTTATTTTTCGACTGCGCTAACCACCGAGGTGCCTGCTACTGCCTTAACTTGATCGGTCTATCGTATGAGAATCTTCATCTCCCTCTCTTCTCCTGCAGGCTACCGATCACATCCAGTCGTTCCAGGCTATCTTCATTGCCACGCGCAACGGAGAATTCGTTGTGTACAGATATTGGCCAGAATCTAGCCATCCATGTGTAGTTCTTAGCGAATGGTTGGTGTGTCTAGCTATCCTTGGATTTCGGAGCATGCGCCTCCAACACCACATTTCGAAAGCGTCATTTTTTCTCCTTTCTGCTGTTTTTATGATCCATGTTTCAGCAGCATAGAGAAGAATGGAGTGGATCAAACTCCTGACAAGCTTTATCTTGGTGTCTTCCCAGATTTTGTCTAGCTTAGACATGGCACTTTTGGCGATGGCGATACGACGTCTGATTATTTCCCATTCACAACCTAATAAAAATAACCCAATAATTAAAGAACCCAGACAGAAGTCTTTCAGGTGGTCTTCCACCTGGAAGACCTCCAAACCGATGGTGTGACAGTTTCCAGTCCACGTCACAAGAGACGGATAACGGAACATACAGATATGAGGATCTATATTGAAAGGTGTCACACCGCATGCCCAGATCTGATACAGAAGCATCTGGACTTCCTGACAGATCTGCTCTTGCAAAACAATTTTTTAAAACTAAGTTGCGAAATTGATTGAAAATGTGAAACAATATAAAATTGTTTCCCGATTATACTGTGAATTTATATTTAAAAGCTTTCAATATCCCTGTCGCTACCAATCTAAATAAATACAAGTTTGTAAATCCGTCACCAAATTTTCTAGAAGTACCCCGATGTAGGCAGTAAAAAGGATTAGTATTTAGTTCAGCAAGTCAGCTAGATCCGATTCCGACCCGACATTGGCCGGTACACAGACGCCCACAACCCCGACCAGCACAGCAGACAGACACAAAATATTGCAAAGATATTTACAGAGAATGGTCAGTCATCGCATTATCACTCAACCATCATTCATATTTATTTCCACTCAACCAATGATCTATAAGAAGGAAAAAGAAGAAGATTTTTTGTAGTTGACACGTTGAAGCATCAGAGTGATTAAATTCATCTCCTCTTCTCACCATCGATCTCCCTAATTTAAAACAAAAACTCGAAGACAGGACATTCTCACGACCCTGTATCAGATCCTCGTACATTATGCACAATCCACTCCATACTGCGAACTAACTCCTCTGCCTGTAAATGACTTCGTTTTTAATGAGGAACATTACTTTTATCTCAGCCTGTATGTTCAACTGAGACCAGGGCCGCACTAGGGGTTGAATATAAAAATAAATTGAAATACAATTCTAAACCTTGTATTTAAAAAAAATATTTATCTGACAATATTTCGATTGTGTCCAAATACTTGTTCACAAATCTGGATTATCTCCAATTAGGATTTTTTTTTTCATACATAGATGGCTATTGTGAACTCGCGCATACTGTGATTACGAGTTTGATCGTTATATCCAGAAGTTTCAAGAATTTCAGTAGTGTGGTAGTCAATCATGGGTAGATTGGTGGTGCACGTATGCAAAGCGATCACTTAACCAAGCCCATGGCGGTCGTTAGTCCTATAAATGCCAAGACTTCCATCTTCTTCTTCATGTATGTTGAGATGTAAAAAAACAATGTAATTTTTATGTTATTTATAACATCTTCTCTAGCCTTCTGTTATACGGCACTGCATCGTATTAAAGCAGTGTTATCTTGATCGTTACTTACATGAAAGCAAGACGGTCACTCCTGCGCATCAGAGACCAGTCCAGGATAATATTAAATAAATATTAAAGTGTAAAATCATAAATATTTATTTTCACCCAACTATAAAGAACATTAAAAATATTTTTGCAAAGACTCACCAAGCCACCTGGTGTGGCTTGTCGGTGGAGTTCTTTTTACATATATTTTTATTGTTTTATGTCCATTTTAACCCAAAAAAGTACACACAAAAAATTATATGAACATTTTACAATTTTCATAGAATTAACTGTTGATCATTTACCCATTCCTTTATTTTGCCTTTGTTCCATATTTTATTTTGACCTCTAACATCCGTCGGCAACATTTTAAAATGTTTGGAACGATATATTGCAGTGTTCGACTCCCATATTTACTGTTAATTCTTGGGACTATCAAACCTTCTTTGTGTGTAAATCGTGTATCATGATTGTGTACTAGAAGATTTCGATATTTTTGTGTAGTTTGTTGTTCAACGATGATACTCATCCACAATATTCCACATACCAGAAGTAACTTTATATGTTTAAATATCAATTTTTATTTGGATTGTCCCTTTGATGGTATTTATGACTGGGTACAATTTTTTGATTATGGAATATTGCAGATTTTGAACCATATATTCTGGTTATCGAAAGCCCTAAGCCGGGTCTGCAGCACTCGGAGCCCGCTGAGGGCGATGCGCCCAATCCGCCCCGCCGGTAATTCACCCCAAATGCGAGGACGGAATTAAACTGTGAAAATTTAAACACCAGAAATATTTGAGAACCGCTGGGGAAACGGTGTTAACATGCCTGACGTCAAAATTCTACCTGTCTAGAAATATAACAGCACCTAAGAGCGCTTGTAAAGCTCTCCCACCGCATGCCCTGATCTGATACAGAAGCATCTAGGCTTCCTGACATATCTGCTCTTGCAAAGCAATTTTTTTCAACTAACTTGCGAAATTTATTGAAAATGTGAAACAACATAAAATTGTATCCCGATTTTACTGTACATTTATATTTGAAAGCTTTCAATATACCTGTCACTGCCATCTAAATAAATACAAGCCAAAAGCACAAGCCAAACATCAGTTATATCATGCTAATCGGACTGCCGGACAGTAAAATTCCGTGTACACGGAATTTTACTGTCCGGCAGTCCAGTTAGCATGATAAAACGGATGATTGGCTTGTGCTTTTGTCCGTCTTTCTTCATCTTAGTTCATTATAAGACAAGACGCCACAAGATGGACCCCTAAAAATTAAAAAATGTAGACCTTGGGAGACCTTGAGAGAGACAAAGTGTGTAAAGTGATCACTTAAAGCAGCCTATGACGGTCGTCAGCCCCGTAAATGCCCAGACTTCCATATTCTTCTTCATCTTTGATGAGACTACAAATATTTGATTTTAACAGTAAAAAAAATCAAATAGCTGAAATTTAAAAAAGTTTGCAAATATCGTAGTCGTACAGGAAAAAGTGACCAACTAGCAAAACGTAAAATGTTCAGGAGGGCCATTTAAGTCACTTTTGCTTGGCAACAAAATAAACATCAATGCAGTTAGTCATTTTTAAAATCCAAGCAATAGCAAGTTTCAAATCTAATAATTTATGTTTTAAGCACTAACTTTGTGATTTTTCCATTTTTTAAACAAAATGTAACAAAATTAACTTTGTTTTAAAATCACTATAAAATTAAGGTTATTTTAAAACAAAGTAACATTATAATTATAAGTTTAAAATCCTTTGTTTTTTTTTTTCACGGCAATTTTTTTAAGCTAGTAAGTATATCAAACAGTCGATGATAACTTTTTTGTAAAAAAATGCACTTGGTTACTTTCTCCCGTATGCCGGAATAGACTGATCCAAAGATCTATAATAAGAAAAAAGGAAAAGAAGCTGATTACATTTTAGGGTAAAAAGTCTAAACTGTAAGAATCCATTCAAAACAATTCATTAATGTCCGAATGCTTTTTCAAATTCTTTTATCAGCATTTTTTCACCCGGTATCAGTTGAATACTTGATAGACCCAAAGTACGTAAAAACGGTTTCATTCGTGCCCCACAATTCTGTTATATATTATTCAACATAGCCAGAATTCCAGTGCCTTCTATATTTGATTCGTATCCTTTACACTACACGTTTTTGTTTTTTGAGATAAAATAATGATGATAAATTATAATTTATCAATTTCAAATTAATGTTTTACTTTGTATATAATAATAATAATGATAAATAAACCCTTTATCCGCATCCCAATGGTGCAAAGGGCACTGCGTCATATAAACGGAATGTTATTTTGATCGTTTACACATGAAGGAAAGGTGATCAGCCCTCCGCTTTAGGTACCAGCCCAGGGTAATATTGAATAAATATGACAGTGAAAAATTCACTTATATTTATTTTACCTCCCTTGGGAATCGAATCCGGGACCTCCAGAACAGTAGCCGAGCGTGCTGACCATTACACAGTGGTATTTACTAAGTAAAACATTCATAAAAAATGAATAGATCTTACCAAAAATTGACTGCCGAATCAATTAATAAAATTATAATTTATATATGAAGCACTAACTTTGTGATTTTCCCTTTTATAATTAAAATGTAACATCCTTTAAAATCATTTTAAATTTATCGTGATTTTAAAATAAAGTTACTTTTTAATTTGAAAATAAACAGTTCACGCATTCAACACCTACTCTAGGCAAATAGAAACTGATGAAATACAAATGCTTAGGCCTGTATTTTTGATTTATTAAAAAAAATCAAGAGAAATATTTGTGCTTTTATTATTTACAAAAATACAATTCCATACTATTTCTGTGAGCCTAAGCGGCTCATTATAAGAAATAGGTATCAAATTATGATAGAGTTGGTTCGAACCGAGAAACTCTGACTTAAGAGTCCGCGATACTAACCACGGGACCACAAGCTGACACTATTATTTTATTGAGATCTTAACATAGATGAAGAAGAATTTGAAAGTCTGGGCATTTACGGGGCTAACGACCGTCATAGGCTGGTTTAAACACACCAATTATAATTATGTAACATTCACCAATTATATCGTAATTGACAACCACACTATTAAAATTCTTGGAAGTTCTATATATATATATATATATATATATATATATATATATATATATATATATATATATATATATATATATATATATATATATATATATATATATATATATATATATATATATATATATACATATATATATATATATACCGTCCGCCTCCGTAGTGTAATGGTCAGCATGCTCGCCTACCGTTCTGGAGGGGTTCGATTCCCAGGGGGGTTTAATAAATATAAGTGATTTTTTCACTCTAAAATTTATTCAATATTACACTGGACTGGTACCTGAAGTGGAGGGCTGATCACCTTTCCTTCATGTGTAATCGATCGAGATAACACTGCGTTTATATGAAGCAGTGCCCTATGCACCATTGGGGTGCGGGAAGGGATTTATATTATACTGTATATATATATATATATATATATATATATATATATATATATATATATATATATATATATATATATATATATAAATATATATATTTATTTATATATATATATATATATGTGTGTATAGAACTTCCAAGAATTTGAGTAGGTCGTATTGAGTAGAAGTTATTTTTTATATCATTATTTTTTTAAAATTTTAATGCTAAAAACAATATGAAAAATAAAACAACTCCTATAATTGGAGATAATCCAGATTTGTGAACAAGTATTTGGACACACTTAAAATTTTATAAATTTATTTTTTTATTTGGGTGGCACTGGAATAGGCTCTAACCCGGATACGCAAGTATAGCAGCTTCCAGCATATTTATTTTACATACAGAGCGAACACAAGCAAAATAAAGTATCACGTTTATTTTATTATTCTTAAAGTTTATTTTTTTACACGCGTCGCTGTGCCTCAGTATGATTAAATGGGAAAGAAACAAAATAGAAGGCACACATTTCTAACGTGTATAATATAATTCCACAAGGCTTAGTACATAATACTAATACTTGAAAATGTAAAAGAAAAACACTTGTTTTTTACCTAACTAATTAACTAACTTACCTTCACGCCGCTTCCCCGCAGGGGTAGGCAGAGAGAATAGAACGCCACACCACTCTGTCTTTGCAAACATTCTTCGCCTCTTCCACGTTCATGCATCTCCTCTGCATGAACGTGGAAGAGGCTCTCTCTAACCTGACCACTTTCAAGTATTTGGCATACCTGATCGTGCCATGTTTTTCTCGGTCTTCCTCTGCTTCTTTTCCCAACTGTTTTTTTACCACTTGAGTTTATTTTATTATAACGAGTAGTTTCGAAAGCTATGTTTCCATCCTCAGTTCTAAATATAAACTTAATTTGTTTATATGAAGACTTGAAGATGGAAGCATAGCTTCCGAAACTAGTCGTTATAATAAAATAAACTCAAGTGGTAAAAAACAAGTGTTTTTGTTTTACAATTTCACCATGCCTTACCACAAAGTCAATGCCGAAACAATAAATAATAAATAATATACATATACAAACTTTTATGACATCTCATCATAGATAAAGAAGAATATGGAAGTCTGGGCATTTACGGGGCTTACGACCGTCATAGGCTAGTTTAAGTGATCACTTTAAACACGTGTAACATCCACGAATTCTAATCATGAATGACAACCAACACTACTCAAATTCTTGGAACTTCAAAATATAATAAATTGATTGAATTCAAATCATAGTGTTGGAATTCACTAGAAATTTACGAGAGACATCTATATTTTTATTTATTCAGCTTCTTTTCATCTCACCAATAGATGCCTCTAGTGAAATTCGAGTGATTCAAGGATAATGTTTCGAAATTGGATCATATATATATATATATTTATATATACATATATATATATATATATATATATATATATATATATATATATATATATATATATATATATATATATATATATATATATATATATATATATAGAACTTACAAGAATTGAGTAGTGTGGTTGTCGATAATGCGTAGAATTGGTGAATGTTACACATGTGTAAAGTGATCACTTAAACCAGCCTATGACGGTCGTGAGCCCCGTAAATGTCCAGACTTCCATATTCTTCTTCATCTTAATATGAAAATTAACTCCTTTGATTGAAGAAAATCCAGATTTGTGAACAAGTATTTGGACACACTCAAAACGTTGTAGAGACATCTATTGTGAGACGAGAGAAGCTTTTTACTAAGCAGAAACTCTTCCTTTCTTGAATGTTTTCCGCAGATACTTTGTAGCACATTTTATAAATTTATAAAATGAATAAATTTTTTCTTTAACAAAAAATTTAACCTACCGGTTTCAACAAGAACCTTGTCATCATCAGGGTTTATTTAATTCTAAAACATTAAAATACTCTCACCAAAAATTATTAATGGCTATTATAATTATTATTAATTATTTAAATGTGAGAGTATTTTAATGTTTTTAATGTTTTAGAATTTAATAAACCCTGATGATGACAAGGTTCTTGTCGAAACCGGTATGTTAAATTGTATTAATATTTCTTCTTCTTCAAACGCTCATCCGCACCTCAGTGGTGCATAGGGCACTGTATATAAACGCAGTGTTATCTTGATCGTTAATACGTGAAGGAAAGGTGATCAGCCCTCCGCTTCAGGTACCAGTCAAGGGTGATATTAAATAAAAATTAGAGTGAAAAAATCACTTATATTTATTTGACCCCCCCTGAGAATCGAACCCGGGACCTCCAGAACGGTACTGACCATTACGCTATGGAGGCGAACAAAATAAACAAGTGGTTTAAACAAAGTTAATTACTTTTATAAAGAAACTCTTCCATTTGTATGTGAGGTACGAGTCCTGGATTAGGCACATTTGGAATGTCTGTAATCGGTTCATAGTGCTGATATCGAGGGACCACGATAACTGCATAGAAGTGCTAAATATTAAAATTTAATTAAGAAACGGTTGTTATAAGATTGTCTGGAGCTATTAAAACGCAAAAATACTGTCAGGAGAGCGAGTATAAAATATTAAGACTGTTTTTTCTTTATAACTGACATTTATTCGCGTCGACTATAAGTGGACAAACATGCCCCTAGTACTCTTATAAGAGTATAATCATCTTCCATTTTAGACGAACCCGCATAAAAAAAACCCCGCCTTGTTACGTTTGGTTGAGGTTTTTTATCGACTTTTTTACTCGGACCCTCCTAAAATGGCGACACTTGAGGGACTGGAGGTGAAGTGCTAGCTACATCCTCGTTTGCACGGTCGTCCAGTGGTTCTCCATCGGCGGGGAGAGAAAAAAACTGTCGAGTTATAATCATAATAATAAATTTGGATAATTCATATAGAACATTTCGAGTGTGTCCAAATACTTCAGAAATCTGGATTATCTCCAAGAAAATGATAATTTATAAAAGAATTTCTGTTCAATAAAAAAAGCTTCTTTTCATCTCACCAATAGATGTCTCTAGTGAAGATCTAGAAATTCAAGAACAATGTTTCAAAATTGGTTCATATCAGTCGTCAGCCCCGTAAATGCCCAGAGTTCCATATTCTTCTTCATCTTTGATGAGATGTTAAAAAAACATTTATATAGCGCCATTTTCGTAAAATATTACCTAAAGGGCGCTTCACTGTTCACGAGTGTGTCCAAAGTTTGTGTTAGTGGCCAGCACGCTCGGCTACCGTACTGGAGGTCTCGGGCTCGATTCTCAGCAGAAGGGTCAAATAAATTTAAGGGTTTTTTTCACTATGATATTTATTCAATATTATCCTGGACTAGTGCCTGAAGCGGAGGGGTGATCACCTTTCCTTTGTTAACGATCAAGATAACACTGCGTTTGTACGATGCAGTGCCCTATGCACCATCGGGTGTGGATGAGGGCAGACGCCTGGGTGAAACTGACATCAAGAGTGAGGTAGAGGAAAGGCAATTGAGATGGTATGGGCACATAGGACGTAGATATCTTAAACGTATTGTAAACCAGGCGATGGCCATGGATCTTCCTCGAAATACGTCTAGAGCAAGACCAAAAAATTCATGGATGCTACAGAAGATGTCATGATTTGAAGGCATGACCTAGGTGACGTTGTACGAGTATATGATAGAAAGACCTACAACCTGAGAACGAGGAGAGTTGACCCTAACAGATGACAAAGACGATAAGTGTATATGGACCAAATATGAAGGAGAAGTGAAGAAAACCCAAACTCGTTCACAAATTTGGATTTTTTCCACTTCTTCTTCTTCCTAGTTCAATCCCAACTTATCATCTTTGCGGACCGTTGAAGTCAGCTCCCCTCGTTCTCAGGTTGTAGGTCTTTCTATCATATACTCGTACAACGTCACCTAGGTCATGCCTTCAAATCATGACATCTTCTGTGGCATCCATGAATTTTTTGGTCTTCCTCTAGACGTATTTCGAGGAAGATCCATGGCGATCGCCTGGTCCTTCTGTCATATACAACGTCACCAAGGTCAGTGTTCCACGAACTTTTTCTATTCAAGGTAATCCTACCAGGTTAAGAAATTTCTGAGGTGCATATTTACCATATTATGGTAACATATTTAACATATTATCTTTAATCCGAAATGTGAGCCTACTTAACTAAGCACAGGCAATCAAAAATTGTGTCATTTTCACAAAACTAGACTTTTTTCCGCGGTACACCAGTGTGAAAACACTTTGCGAAACAATGACCAAGGACATGCCTTCGTATCATGTTATCTTTCTGTAGCATCCATGATTTTTTTTCGACACACTCAAAATGTTGGGAAAATATAACAAACTGTTTTCAAATTTTGGGAATCACTGTCCTTAGGGTGGGTACCGTGAATAGGTAGGCACTCGCGCCCGGAGGTTGCCAAGTCACTTAATAACAAAAATCTAATTTATCAGGGGTGTCGCTTATTTTATGATTTCACGACAAAGCCTTGTCGTTGTTTGGCTCAACATCCCACTCATATTAAATGTTCGAATAATTCTTCAACAAAAAAAATCGAAACAAGTCAGCATACTTGGCTACCGTACTGGAGGTCCTGGGTTCAATTCCCAGGATAGGGTCAAATGAATAAAAGAGTTTTTTTTTTATTTTACCCTGGACTAAAAAAACGATTTAAATCCTTAGGTACTGTTATACGTTTTTGTAACATTACCTTACCTTAACTCATTTTCTTATAGTCACATATCGCTCACTCCTTTCAACAACGTCATTTATCAAAAAACTTGATTTTTCAGGAGATCGTTTTTAAAGTTTAAAAATACAATAGAATGTATTGAAATTGAATATCAAGCCACTTATTGAACTTTTTACTGTGCAACAGATCTTTTTAGGTAAAACCTGAATGTTTTTTCTCCATTTGAAAAATATTTTTTATATTTAAAAAAATAGTGAAACAATACCTTTTCTTCAAAATGCAAAAACAACACTTTCTGCCCTGTAGCGGGTAAATATTAAGTTTAAAAAATGTCGCTTTTGCTGGGATATAGTACATTTTCTGGACATTCTGAAAACATATGATTTGAAAATTTATGATTTTTGATAAATGACGTTGTTGAAAGGAGTGAGCGACATGCTACAGTACATTATTTTTAGTAATTTCTCGGTTAACCGGTAGTCACGAAGTAATATTTTCTAAAGTGGTATTACACAAAGCGAACGATGAACGATAAGGAGAGTGTTATATGTATTACCATACCACAAAGTTTAAAATGCTTTTAATATGTAAAATAAAATAAGACTTACCTAATATCAAGCAAAACGCTATCCAATATGGCGGCATTGGTTATAAATAAATATAACTCTTGAAGATGTGGCTCGTCTTGTCGTCGAAACGCCTCAAATTTTCGTCGTTAATTAAAGAAAAAAATAACTGAAGCACTTAGCATGCGCTGAATTCAGCAAGCGCAACCATTCGAACCCGGAAAAACATCATCTTCACACGATTTTCACAAAATGTTTAATATTTTTAATAATGGACTTGTACACTTTTCGCTTCGCGCCGTATTCATAATGAAGACCAAGTTTTTTTTTGGTGAAAACTAATTTAAAATAAAAATATACGAAATGTCAGTCTCTCGACTCGACAGCGTTGATAATTATTTTTGAATGGGACAGTTTCGCAGCTAAGCTTATTTTGAATCGAGACAACTTTTCAGGAAAAACACTTTTCTTTCAGAATCTTTCAGGATATTTGAAAAGTTTCATTTAAATTATTGGGATTGCTTGTTTAACGAAACTCTAATAATAACTATATTTATATATATTGCTTCGACCAGCTATCTCGATGGTGGAGGATGTCTGAAACAAAAGAAAATATAAAATTAGTTGAATTCGTATTTTAAATTATTTTATTGCTTAAAATAGTTACAAAAAAAAATTAAAATATGAGAATGAAATAAAATACATTTTTTTAATATCTTAACAAAAAACAAAAAAGGAATAATAAATAAAGAATTATTTATGAGTTATCTTAGTCCCCTAGACGACTCGTGTTTATACTCGCTTGTCTCAAAGCGAGTATAAACATGAGCTATGCGTAAATGTTACACACAAATATAACAGTATATACTAACATTTACAAAAATAAATTTCCTACGATTTGATATTTTTAATTTATTTTTACCGTTTTGAAAATTACTATTTAAAAAAAAAAACACATTAAAAACATTAAGTATATGCCTAAAATTTTCACTCATGAATTAAATGAAGTAATAGTTACTTTAAACATAAAGAGTAAATCCACTCACGAGTAGGCAAAGGCTATTAAACTTAAAAAGTTGAAGCCTGAGTAACATGATAAGCGGTGTTGCATAAGCCATACCTAGATTTCAGAGTCACTTGGACATTAGGTAATTCAATTTTTTTGTTTGTTTGTAACAATATTAAATGATTTTTTAAACCCCATCAACGTACATTTAAAAAAGTATATGTACATTTTATGACTCTATGTATATGTCCGCCTCCGTAGTGTAATGGTCAGCACGCTCGGCTACCGTTCTGGAGGTCCCGGGTTCGATTCCCAAGGGGGGTAAAATAAATATAAGTGATTTTATCACTGTAATATTTATTCAATATAACCATGGACTGGTACCTGAAGCGGAGGGCTGATCACCCTTTCTTCATGTGTAAACGATCAAGATAACACTGCGTTTATATGACACAGTGCCCTATGCACCATTGGGGTGCGGATAAGGGTTTTATTATTTTATTATGTATTATTAGGTATTTTATTAGGTATTATCATTGGGTGAAAAAAGTTTAATTAAAATAAATTTCGAATAATTTCCCCAAAACTTATAAGTATAGAACAAATAATATAGGCTTTAAAAAGTGCACCGCAAATGGAATTTCGACGGTAGGTTTTTTATTTATTTTTTCGACGTAATCAATACGATATTCGCTTGAGGGTGATAAACACACTACCCTCGGGAAAACCGCCCTCATTTCGGGACGAAAAATATATAATATTTTACGTATTTACAGCGTTTGGGGTGGAGAGTTCCCATATCGATATTTCCCAAAGGGATTATCTTAAAAATTCGAGATCGCTTTTTGAAAAAACCCACATTTTCAGTATCGAAACATATCAATTCGATTTTGGTAGCCTTCAAAAAAGTATGATATGAAAAAACCGCTTCAATAATTCGACGCTCCAATGGAAACCGTTTTCACTATTGTATATGGGTTAGCATAGAGGACTGCGATAAAAAAATATACTGGCCAAACTGGGAGAAGTCTAAGAATTAGAATTAAAGAACATCGTCGTGGACTAACAAGTAATTATTTTTCGGAATTTGCAAATCATATCATGGAAACTAACAACTCATTTGACTCTCATACGCTTCAATTATTACACTCTGTTACAAATAAAGGTCAAGTCATAATTTAGAAAATTTAGAAATACATAAAAATTCAAATTCAGATAAAACAATAATCAAATATAATAATAATAATAATAAAACCCTTATCCGCACCCCAATGGTGCATAGGGCACTGCGTCATATAAACGCAGTGTTATCTTGATCGTTTACACATGAAGGAAAGGTGATCAGCCCCCCGCTTCAGGTACCAGTCCAGGGTAATATTGAATAAATATTACAGTGCGAAAATCACTAATATTTATTTATTTGTCCGCCTCCGTAGTGTAATGGTCAGCACGCTCGGCTACCGTTCTGGAGGTCCCGGGTTCGATTCCCAGGGGGGTCAAATTAATAATATACTGTTTCAAAATACGTCACCATTATTATCAATGTTTCCTTTTACAAAAAATGTTGTTCCTTAACCCCCCTACCTATATTTATTAACCTATATATATTTTATTCGTTAGTTTTAATTTGTACCAGAAGATGAAAACATCTGTCGTTTTCGAAACTAGTCGTAAATAAAAATATAACTCAATTCAGTAGATTATTCAAGTGTTTAATTTAATTAAAATAGCATAGAGGACGTCACACTTGAAGTCCAAAATATTATATGTGTACTGTGATCTATGAAAAACGAAAACCGTACTTACTCGTTCACAGATAAAACTTTTTTAACTTTTAAGTTTATCCCTATATGTAGGCACTTGACGTATATCTTTTTTTTTCACTTAACAGAAAAAAAAATTTGGGTCCAAATAAAGATTTCCAATATTAAAAACCTTTTTTTAATTAGCAAAAACTTTGTATCTTTGTATACCGCAGCTGTCTGATTCACAAATCGCTCACTCCTTTCAAGAACGTCATAAATCAAAAATCGACAATTTTCAGTTGTGCATGTTTTCGGAATGCAAAGAAAATGTTCTATATCCCAGCAAAAGAGGCATATTTTTAACTTAATATTTACCCGCTACAGGGCAAAAAGTGTTGTGTTTGCATTTTGAAGAAAAGGTATTGTTTAATTATTTTTTTAAATATACAAGTTATTTTTCAAATGGAGAAATAACCTTCAAGTTTTACCTAAATAGATTTGTTGCACTGTTCAAAGTTCAATAAATGGCTTGATATTTATTTTTAATACATTTCATTTTATTCTTAAATTTTGAAAACGATCTCCTGAAAAATCAAGATTTTTGATATATGACGTTGTTGAAAGGAGTGAGCGATGTGTTTACCATCATCTATGATAACGAAAATACATACTTGATCACAGATAACAGTTTTTTTTTTAACTTTTGGTGTATCCCTATATAGGTATAAACATATATATCGCTCACTCCTTTCAAGAACGTCATAAATCAAAAATCGTCAATTTTCAGTTGTGCATGTTTTCGGAATGCCCAGAAAATGTACTATATCCCAGCAAAAGAGGCATATTTTTAACTTAATATTTACCCGCTTCAGGGCAGAAAATGTTGTTTTTGAATTTTGAAGAAAAGGTATTGTTTAATAATTTTTTTAAATATACTAAATAGTTTTCAAATGCTGAAACAACCTTCAAGTTTTACCTAAAAAGATCTGTTGCACAGTAAAAAGTTCAAAAAGTGGCTTGATATTTTGTTTTAATACATTGCGTTATATTTTTAATCTTTAAAAACGATCTACTGAAAATCAAGTTTTTTGATTTATGACGTTCTTGAAAGGAGTAAGCGATATGTAAGCACATGATGGATATCATATTTTTCACTTAACAGGAAATAATGTTCAAATAAAGATTTCTATGATCAAAAATCTTTTTTTTATTTGTAAAAACATTGTATCTTTGTAAACTGCAGCTGTCTTATTCACAAATGTCAAATACAATTGACATACGATGCCATGTGTAAAAAATTATAACATATTCCGAAAGGGTGATAAATTTTGCGCCAACCTTTAATAACTTTATTACATAGTTTTGGTTAAAGCTCATATGACCAAATGAGTCGTATGATTAAATTTATTCATTTCCATTTAACCAGACCGAGCCACAGCAACATATGGAAGCCGTATAGGGCTGATATGTTATTTAAAAAGTATTTGTAAAAAAAAATAATCTGTACATTGAAACCAGTCTTATTTTTCCAATATGTGATATATCAAAATCCGACGCAAAGAATATGCCTTGCACAAAATTGAACAAACTTTGCGCATTCCCTCGGGCTTCAAAATAACAACGGCTCTCAAATATTATCCTCTCATAACTTATTTGTCTTTGGAGAACAAAAGAGGCGTCGGAAGACCCCAAAAGAGATCGGCTGTCCAAACTCAAAACACAGTAAGGGACATTTTTTCTGTAGTATGTTTTTTTTTGCATTTTTGGACTAAGTAGATTCTACTTTGTGAAAATTTTAATTTTTATATTACTTAAGTGAAAACCTCTTAATTGGAATGTTATTTTTTAAATATTCTGTTGGTTTTCCAATAAAAAAAAAATAAAAATTTAATTTTTGGACTAAGTAGATTCTACTTAGTCCAAAAATACAAAAAAAAAACGTACCACAAAAAATGTCCCTTACTGTGTTTTGAGTTTGGACAGCCGAGATGGTCCGACGACATAGCCGCTGGGGTGGGTAAAAATTGGCTGCAAGCAGTAACTGACCGTTGAAAATGGAAATAATAGGAAGAGGCATAAATCTAGCAGTGGAGGTCAGAGGTCATTAAAAAATTATGTAAAACAATACTTTAGTTATGTGCCTACATTCTAAAAAACAAAAGAAGATGATAATTTGACCAGTTGATGTAGAAAATTTATATTAATTGATGAAAACATGTAATGTAAGTTTACAATATTTTGAGTGTGTCCAGGATTCTAAATTGGTTCATATATATATATAGAACTTCCAAGAATTTGAGTGGTGTGGTTATCAATAATGGGTTGAATTGGTGAATGTTACTCGTGTGTAAAGTGATCACTGAAACCAGTCTATGACGGTCATCAGCCCCGTAAATGCCCAGACTTCTAAATTATTTTTCATCTTTGATGAGATGTCAAAAAATAATTATGTAAGTTTATTTCTGTAGTTATACTTTTATGTACATGACAGTTTGTTTATTTTAATTTTTATATTACTTAAGTGAAAACCTCTTATTGGAATATTATTTTTTAAATTTTATTAAACTATGTTATTTTTGTAAAATATTCTGTTGGTTTTCCAATAAAAAAAAATAAAAATTGGATTTAAAAAAAAATCTGATTAAGGCAATGGGTTATATTAATATTAAACACTTGAATAATCCACTATATCGAGTTTTATTTTTATTTATGACTAGTTTCGAAAACGACAATTGTTTTCATCTTCTGGTACAAATTAAAACTAACGAATAAAAATATATTTAGGTGTATTTATAGGTTAATAAATATAGGTAGGGGGGTTAAGGAACAACATTTTTTGTAAAAGGAAACATTGATAATAATGGTGACGTATTTTGAAACAGTATATTATTAATTATTGTTTTATCTGAATTAAAATTTTTATGTATTTCTAAATTATTCATGACTTGACCTTTATTTGTAACAGAGTGTAATAATTTAAGTGTATGAGAGTCAAATGGGTGGTTAGTTTCCATGATATGATTTGCAAATTCCGAAAAATTGTCGTTTTCGAAACTAGTCGTAAATAAAAATAAAACTCATTAAAGTGGTACATTCAAGTGTTTAATTTTAATAAAATAATCATGTCATTCCACAAAGTTAATGCCGAATCAATAAATAATATGGGTTATATTAAGTTTTCAAAAAAGGAAGTTTTACTGTCGCGCCCTGTACTTTGGAACTTTCAGCATTGAATCTTTATTTTTTGTTTATTGTCATTTTTGTGATGATCTATCTAAGAAGCCTATATCCAGCAGTGGAGGCCAGGGGGCTCCTGATGAATAATAATAAATAATTTTATTTTCTAACTAAACTGGTAGGAAACAATTCCCACGGTTTGAGAACTACAGGGTAAAGAGAGTAACACAAATTTACTACAAAACTGGTGTGACCATGTGTCATATTTTTATGGGACTTGTAAAATAATTTTTGTGACTCGGAGTGAGAAAATTTCTTCTCAAATATTGTAAAAGTTTTCTCGAATTTCAAGTCATATGCAAAGTTTTTCCGGATTTCGACCTCAGGAATGAATAAAGATGAATTATTTAGAAAGTTCGGGCTTTGCGGGAAAGAATATCATTGTTTATGGAAGAGAAATAGTAATTTGACATTATTATACATACGCACACCGGTTCCGGGTTCGATTCCCAGAGGTGGAGTCAAATAAATATATGTGATTTCATTCTAATGTTTATTCAATGTTATCCTAGACTGGTACCTGAAGCGGAGGGCTGATCATTTTTCCTTTACATGTTTACAATCAAGATCACACTGCTGTATATAATTCAGTGCTCTATGCACTATTGTTCGCCTCCGCAGTGTAATGGTCAGCACGCTCGGCTACCGTTCTGGAGGTCCCGGGTTCGATTCCCAAGGGGGGTAAAATAAATATAAGTGATTTTTCACTGTAATATTTATTCAATATTACCCTGGACTGGTACCTGAAGCGGAGGGCTGATCACCTTTCCTTCATGTGTAAACGATCAAGATAACACTGCGTTTATATGAAGCAGTGTCCTATGCACCATTGGGGTGCGGATAAGGGTTTTATTTATTATGCACTATTGGGGTGCCGAAAAGGTCTAAAAAAAGAGGAATATTTTTATATATTTATATATATATATATATATATATATATATATATATATATATATATATATATATATATATATATATATATATATATATATATATATATATATATATATATATATATATATATATATATATATACGTACATAAAATAATCCGGTTAGGATCTTTGCTAAATAAAAGCTAACTTAAAGCAACCATAGATGCTACCGCGATCTCCAACATGAAGCGATATTAGTATCCAAATATTGTTTGTTTGTCCAAATAAAGTACGAGTAAATTAGAAAATCAGATTGCTTTTACGAACGGTATTTGAGAATTTTTCATTTTTCGGAATTCACTAAATGGATACTGCCAATTTAAACATTGTGTTACATGTTCTTTCCAAATACAACAAAATTCTCATATCAAATTCGTTATTTATTTTGTATTTCGTCGTAAATCCGCGCGTTGTGTATATTAAGTATTTGGCAATTTTTCAATTTCTGTAACAGGAAATTCCTCTCAAACCGCTGTGTCAAAATTCAAAAGCAATCCGTGAATAACTTAGGGAGATCCAAGATTTGGAATGAATGAAAAATTTTATATTTTTTAAATAAACATTTTAAAATAAATTATAAAAGAAAAACACAAGAGTTATATTACGTTTGTTAAACGTTCAATTGGATTTTTAAACATCCAATTACTTTTGTTCAACGTCCGATTTGATTTGTTCAACGTCCGATTTGATTTGTTATATGTCCTATTTTATTTGTTAAACGTCCAATTTGAATTATAAACGTCCTATTTGATTTTTTAAACGTCTAATCACTTTTGTTAAACGTCCAATTCGAATTATTAAACGTACAATTAGATTTCTAAACGTCCATTTTGATATTTTAAACATCCAATTTTGTCAAACGTCAATTTGATTTGTTAAACATCCTATTTGGATTTAAAACGTCCATTTTGATTTTTTACACGTCCAATTACTTTTTTTTATGTCAAATTTTATTCATTTAACGTCCAATTACTTTTGTTGAACGTCCAATTACAATTTTTTTAAACGTCCAATTTGATTTTGGTTTGATTCGATTTGAAGAATAAGTTCACACCAAAAGTATTTAAATCAGATATTTTTCTACATTGAAGGCAGAGATAAATTTTTGAGCTCTCAAAATATTCATTTCCGGTATTTTTTTAGGACGCTTCGAAGGGCGGGAAATGAAAAATATACAAATGTATTTGGAGCAATGGAAATATTTGATGAATGCTGAAATTCGTCCAATCAGGACAGTGATGCGATGTAGGTATTACTTTATGCTCGCAACATTTTGAGTATGTCCTAATTTTAAAAATATATATATTTAAAAATTTTTAAAAATGTCGGATTAATCCGCAAAGGCTCTATTAGAGTCACTTGTTCACAAATCTGGATTGTCTCTACTTTTATGATAAAGAACATTGAAATCTGGATATTTACAGGGCTTACGACCCGTCGTACGCTGGTTTACTTCATGTATTTATTTATTATCTCGATTAGTTCTTAGGAAAAAAAAATAATGTAGAAAAAAATGAGATAAGAACTAAACTGATTATCTATAAAAAGAGACTTAAATTTAATATGCTGATCTTTATATATTAATTTTTTAACGATAAATTACCAAAATATTTTAAGGATAAAATAAGACTGCCATTGTTGAAAAAAACCGAGTAGCGAAATTATTTTTTGGATCTTTTTGGTTTTGAAAATGTATGATGAGATGCCTGAATGTATGAAGAATGAAAAGTGTCATAAAGTGTATATATATATATATATATATATATATATATATATATATATATATATATATATATATATATATATATATATATATATATATATATATATATATATATATATATATATATATATATATATATATATATATATATACATATATATAAACATATATATATATATATATATATATATATACATATTTATAAATATATATATATATATATATATATATATATATATATATATATATATATATATATATATATATATATATATATATATATATATATATATATATATATATGTATTTATTTATAAATAAACTTTGAAACAAACTTAGGAAATAAATGTCTAACATATTTTTATTATTATGAGGTTAATGTGACTTTATTAGGTCTATTGTGACCTCCCTTTGTATCATAGCTCACTCTCAAGACCTACATGAGTCATGTAGCTCACAACCTGCCTTGGTGGTAGGAGCTTCACCTTCTCGGAGTCCAGTAGAGGTCCTCCGAGGATGTAACATCATTTGCGAGCGAGTGCGTCACAATTATAGAGAATGTGGATCGGCGTTGCGTTATCCTCCATACAAAATCTGCATACTGGGGTGTCATGTAGTCCAATTTTTGTCATGTGTTTCCGCAGTCTAACGTGAAGTCTTTGTGGTAATCGTACCCTGAAATCAAGTGCTGGCTGAATTCCTGAAAAGCTTCAGGCGTTTCAGTTTCCCTTTCGTACGCCGAACCGCACGAGAGCCCTTACACGGCGAGTGTACCTGCCAGCATCCTTTATTCATCCCTTGTCAGATGTCGCGGGGGTTGGAATATTAACTTATTCAGCAAACAAGCCCGGTCGGCCGACAGGCGACAGTACCCAACCAACCCTTACCCTCCTCAAACTAAGAATAACAATTAAAATTAAATAAATTTTAAACCGATTTGTAATTGTGCTAATTGTTATTTCAATTTACTGAATCTGAATGTGAAATATTGGAAAACGGAGAGATTTTGGAACAGGTAGATGATTTCGTGTATTTGGGTAGTATGTTTTCTAGGGATGGAAAGATTGACAAAGATATAGAAAGGAGAGTGAATGCTGGGAACAAAGTGAACGGTGCACTGAAATCAGTTATAGCAAATAAAAACCTATCAGCGGAAGCTAAACTGGCAGTGCACAACGGAGTCCTGGTTCCAATTCTAATGTATGGAAGTGAAACATGGAGTTGGCAAAAGAAGGATGAAAGTAGACTGAATGCAGTCGAAATGCGATCTCTCAGAAGAATGTGCGACAAAACGATGTATGATAGATGTGCGAATAGTGAAATAAGGAAGGAATGCAAAGCTGAGATAAGCATTATCGATAAAATTAAGAAAGGTGTGTTGAGATGGTTTGGACATGTGGAACGAATGAGTGACGAAAGAACGGTAAAACAAATTTATCAGGCGAATGTTAGTGGGAAAAGAAGCAGAGGAAGACCGAGAAAAACATGGCACGATCAGGTATGCCAAATACTTGAAAGTGGTCAGGTTAGGAGTCGTAACAATCGGCGGGTATGTATGAGGAGATGCATGAACGTGGAAGAGGCGAAGAATGTTTGCAAGGACAGAGTGGTGCGGCGCTCTATTCTCTCTGCCTACCCCTGCGGGGAAGCGGCGTGATGGTTAGTTAGTTTTTTCTATTTCAATTTTAAGTAAAATTATTTGTTTTTTAATTAATGATTTACTTAGTTTTTAATTTAAATACCACTATTTCTTAAAATCTACTGTAACGTGTTTCAAATGATGTGAAACGATGCGGATTTTACCACAAAGTGACTGCCGAATCAATTAATGATAAAAGTATTGACTAAACAGGATTTTTTTTTATATATATTAATATTTGTGTTTTTATTATTTACACAAATATTTCAATATCATACTATTTCTGTGAGCCTAACCGGCTCATTATTAGAAAAAGGTTTCAAATTGCGGTAGAGTGGATTCGAACCGAGAAACTCTGACTTAAGAGTACGCGACATTAACCACGGGACCACAACGCGACACTTTTCAATAAATAACTTATATTTATCTTTAATTAATCAATAAAAGCTTGGCTCATCCCACCATAGATGTCTCTCGTGAAGTCTATCGAGTTCAAGAACTGTGTATCGAATTTAACTAATATATCTTCAAGTTCCAAGACTTTGAATGGTGTGGTTTTCAATCATGGGTAGAATTGGTGAATGTTACAAGTGTGTAAAGTGATAGCGTTAGCCCTGTTAATGCCCAGACTTCCGTATTCTTCTTCATCTATTTTGAGATATTAACAATGTAACTAATTTGATCGTCATCCTTCGATATTTTTTAATATGACTTCGACCCCTCGACTTTATGGGGTTGGTCTATAGTAAGACAGGTGTTCACGCCAGAAGCCCTGATAAATTTCCAAAAAGAAATTTCCCATACATATTGGAATACCTGGTCCAGAGGGTCAACAAACGGAAAATCAAATAAAATGTCGTGCGCATGTCAGAAATGCGACATTGACATAATGTATGAACACGTTCCCTCAAGCTGGCCATACCGCGTATCTCACAAAACCTTGGGACCTTGGGAAAAAGGATGTGACAAAAAACAATTTATTTTTTAAGTACAACATTTTGAGTGTGTCTAAATACTTGTTCACAAATCTGGATTATCTCTAATTATAGGAGTATTTTTCATATTATTTTTTGACATATCATCAAAGATGAAGAAGAATATGGAAGTCTGGGCATTTACGGGGCTGACGACCGTCATAAGCTGGTTAAAATAAAAAAAAAAAAAAATAAAAAAAAAAATATATATATATATATATATATATATATATATATATATAATATATATATATATATATATATATATATATATATATATATATATATATATATATATATATATATATATATATTTATTTATATATATATATATATATATATATATATATATATATATATATATATATATATATATATATATATATATATATATATATATATATATATATATATAATATATATATATATATATATATATATATATATATATATATATATATATATATATATATATATATATATATATATATATATATATATATATATTTATATATATATATATATATATATATATATATATATATATATATATATATATATATATATATATATATATATATACATATATATATATATATATATATATATATATATATATATATATATATATATATATACATATATATATATATTTATATATATATACATATATATATATGTATATATTTTTTTATTTTTTTTTTTAGTGTCTAATTTTTTTCTTTCTTTATTTTAAATTCTTCTGCATTTCAAAATATATTGAAATTACAAGCACATAAAAATATATAATAATAATACAAAAAAATCCTTCATAGTCTGTGTGTGTGGATATACATTTTATTTCAGGTTATAATAAAAGGGCACTGGCAAGAATACAATAGATATCAGATATAAAATTAATTAAAAGTGCTAATATAAACTACATATATTTGATTTTAATAGAAAACAAAACATTAAAAAAGATGAAAATGAAAAATGTTTGCAAATATGTACTATATGAGTTATGCGTTTAAAAGAAAATGGTACTTAGATCTATATTTTCTTTATAAAAAAATTAAGCAATATTTTAAATTGAAACAAATTAAGAAAATCAATGACTATCGTATTAGGTATTTAAATGTTTAACATATAGTCTTTGTGGAATGAATTAAACAGTTTTGGAGCTTTGAAAAATGAGTGTCTTTGATTTGCAAAAAGGGATATCTATATTATCCACTGACACTTCGTGATGGAATTGCATTTTCAATATATTATTAGATTAAAACCAATATTTTTAGCTTTTTGGTTATCAACTCCTGCCTTGTTTTATATATAACATAACAATTTGTATAGCCTCCCACCAGTCTAAAGATGTCGGTAACGACGAAACCCGGTCGCTGGTCAAATAAAAATAAAGTGGAAAAGCTAAAAATATTGGTTTTAATCTAATAATATATTAAGGGATATCTAGTAAATTATTTATTCTTTGGTTAGATCTATTCATATTTTTAGGAAAAATATTGTTCAAATTCGAATGTGCATAAATTCACTAGAATTTCACTAGAGACATCTATGGTGAGATGAAAAAAGCTTTTATTAAGCAGAAACTCTTTTATTAGTATGTGAGGTCCGAATCCTGGATTATAATCACATACACGAGAAACGCCAGAATACTTTTCATTTTTATGTTACAGACATTTTTTGTGTTTACAAATCTGGATTATCTCCCATTAGGAGTTATTTCTAATATGCAAAGGCAAATAGCCGCAAGTTAAAAACAGTAGTTTCGAGATAAACGAGTTTATAATTAACATAAAATTATATTTTTTGCCAAAACATGTATCAAATTAATACACATTAGCGACTTTTTGGATAATGAATATCTCGGTAAAGGAAAGAGATGGAGCAAAATCTATGATCTTATATGATAGAGGCCAGTTATATGAATGCTTTGAGCCGTGTTACGCCAAACAGCCCCAACTTGAGTTACGGATAGATGCCTTTACACATTAGATTTATAATATAACTCCTAATTGGAGATAATCTAGATATTTTTGCTTTAAATCTTACGATATTTTAGATTTTTTTTTGGGTTTATTTAATTTATGATATACGAGGTATTGCTTTGATGGGATTTGAGTACACATGTACACTATCTTTGTACATTTCCCGTGTATTTTGCTACAACAAAATCCAACCCACATTTCTGTGACGTTTATTCCCATAGTGGTTTTTTCGAGTCCTGAAAAAATCGTATTTGATCCACCTGGTACTAAAAATTCCACGCATGTCTTCGAAATCCCAAACAATCCGCTTTCCTTTCGCTATTCAAATCTTTGAATAACACGTGTCATTTCCTAGCACGTCCGATATATTCATATGTGCCTGTACTGCTGATAACAACGCATACTAACTTCATAGGGTGGCTAAAAATACTTTTTCATTTCATAGCATTTTTGGATTTATCCAAACAAAGATTTGGTGGACACTCTCAAAAATTTTGTAAGCAATCTTCTTCACCCTTATTCGTACCCGATGGTGCATAGGGCACTGCATCATATGTATAAGTAGTGTTATCTTGATGGTTAACACATGAAGGAAAGGTGATCAGCCCTGCGTTTCAGGTACCAGTCCAGAGTAATATTAAATAAATACTATAATGAAAATTCACATATTTATTAACTTAAATTTACCTTAATTTGTTTTACCGTTCTTTCCTCGCTCATACGTTCCGCGTGTCCAAACCATCTCAACGCACGTTACTTAATTTTATCGATAATGCTAATATCGGCCTTGCATTCTTTCCTTATATCATCATTCAAGCATCTATCATACATCGTTTTGCTATTATTTTTTGACATCTCATCAAAGATGAAGAAGAATATGGAAGTCTGGGCAATTACGGGGCTGACGACCGTCATAGGCCGATTTAAGTGATCACTTTACACACGTGTAACATTCACCATTCATTCGTTTTACTTATGAATGCAGTGAGATCGCATTTCAACTGCATTTCGTTTTCCAATATTTTGAGTGTGTCCAAATACTTGTTCACAAATCAGGGTTTTCTTCACTTAAGAGTAATTAATATATAATATATTATGATATCCAACATAGATGAAGAAGAGTATGTCTGGGTATTTACAGGGCTTATAACCTATCATAGGCAGGTTAAGTGATCACTTTACACACGAAACATTCACCATCCTATCTGTGATTGACAACCACACTACTTAAATTTTAACAGAATATTTAGCACCTGGATACCCTTAATTCCTATTTTAATTTTAATTTAATTCTTATTTTATTTGTTCGGTATTGTACAGTTTTATTTATAAAAAAGTAAATAATTAACAAAAGTTACATTAACAATAATAAACATTACATTATATTTACAAAAATACAACATTTTAAGTGTGTCCAAATACTTGTTCACAAAATCTAGATTATCTCCAATTACAGGAGTTATTTTCAAATTATTTTTTAACATCTCATCAAAGATGAAGAAGAATATGGAAGTCTGGGAAAATGGTATTTTCTGGCGTTTCTCATGTGTGTGATTATAATCCAGGATTCGGACCTCACATACTATAATATAAGAGTTTCTGCTTAGTAAAAAGCTTCGTTACATTTCACTAATAGATGTCTCTAGTGAAGTTCTAGTGATTCAAGAACAAGGTTTCTAAATTGGTTCATATATATAAAACTTCCAAGAATTTGAGTAGTGTGGTTGTCAATAATGGGTAGAATTGATGAATGTTACACGTGTGTAAAGTGATCACTTAAACCAGCCTATGACGGTCGCCAGCCCCGTAAATGCCCAGACTTCCATATTCTTCTTCATCTTTAATGAGATGTAAAAAAATAATATGAAAAATACTCCTATAATTAAATATAATACTGATTTGTGAACAATTATTTGGACACACTCAAAATGTTGTAAGAAAAATGGACATTATACAAAAAAAATAACAAGTACACTACACTCACACACTTGATAAGCGAAAAATATTTCATCAGTTCCTCCTATTCTAGGGTGCAATGTATGTTTATAGGACGTTCTGATACGTCCTACCTATATTTGACGAATATACAAGTCATGCTAGGCTTACAGGTTAAAATATGGATAACGAAAATGCCCAGACTTCCATATTTTTCTTCATCTTTGATGAGATGTTAAAAAATAATATGAAAAATAATATTTACAAAAATAGTTACATTAATAAAAATAAAGCTAATTAAACTATTCCACATTTATGTAATAATAACTATTAAAAACATTCAGAGATATCGTAGTCGTACAGGAGAAAGTGGCCAACTGACAAAACGTAAAATGTTCAGGGGGGCCATTCAAGTCACTTTTACTTGGCAAGAAAATAAATATCAATGCAGTTAGTCATTTTTTATACTTGTAATATATCATACTTCCTTATTGCCCTGAAAAAAATCCCAAAGGATTTTTTTCAGGGCAATATTAGGTCAGTAAAATATCAAATAGTCAATGATCACGTTTTTGTAAAAAAAAGAACTTCTCCGGTCACTTTCTCCTGTATGACTACGATATATAAAAAGAGTATGGTCATTTTACAAATAAGATGAAATAGTACAGAATATACAAAAAGGAAGCTACAGAAAAGCTTTAGAAACGTATGCCAAATTAATTATCTTCAATGAACGCATACTTTTTTACTCTGGTACATTGTATGTGCGTCGTGTAGCCCCGACGGAGGTATTGTAACTTGGGCCGCTCCGGTTCGGCCGGGAGCGTCGCCGCTACAAAAGCGACTGGGAAATTATTCGCTTTTTTAAACGAAGCTTCCGAAATGAACCATTATGAATAGAATTTATGCCCGACGCGAGACACAATGATGCCCGCACATCCTGACAGGGGGCGCATCCTTTGGGCCATTTATCAACTCATTTATCTAAATAAATCACTAAATGTATATTTATATACATATAGTATATATATATATATATATATATATATATATATATATATATATATATATATATATATATATATATATATATATATATATATATATATATATATATATATATATATATATATATATATATATATATATTTATATATATATATATATATATATATATATATATATATATATATATATATATATATATATATATATATATATATATATATATATATATATATATATATATATTCGTCCGCCTCCCTAGTGTAATGGTCAGCACGCTGGGCTACCGTACTAGAGGTCCCGGGTTCGATTCCCAGGGGGGGGGGTCAAATAAATATAAGTGATTTTCACTATAATATTTATTCAATATTACCCTGGACTGGTACCTGGAGCGCAGGGCCGATCACCTTTCCTTCATGTGTTGACGATCAAGAAAAACACTGCGTTTACATGATGCAGTGCCCTATGCACCATCAGGTGCAGATAAGGGTGTGAGAAAAAAAGAATATAATATGCCTAATACACACACACATTCCATTCCAGGAATTCTTGCAATTCTTTGTTATTGTACTGTATTATGATGGATTTTACCCTCTACAATACTATACTTATTATCTACCATCCCGAACTACGACAATTAGGGAGCGTGGTTTATTTAAAAACACAATATTTGCTGTTTTCAAAGGTCAGTTTTATATTTGAAGTTATTATAATCAATGACTAACTGCAAATTTTCAATACTTTTCATTGAAACCTGCATTATTCTCTATTAAAATGCCAAGAAAACGTGATTTGAGTGAAACTGAGCGGCTTCAAATAAGAAAATTGAATTCACTCAGGTTAAACAACAATCAAACAGCTTAAAAATTAAAAGGTCCAAACAAATATTAAAACATTTTTTTATTTTTCTTTTCCCTGAGGAAAAGCGGTGTGAATGTTAGTTAGTTAGTATAAAACACATAACACTTTTTTTAAAAGTGAAATCTTTGTGTTTTTATTATTAACACAAATATTTCAATTTTATACTATTTCTGTGAGCCTTGTTATTGGACATACGTATCAAATTGTGGTAGAGTTCGAACCGAGAAACTCTGTCTTAAGAGTCCTCGACACTAACCACGGGACCACGACTCCACATAAATAAATATCTTAAAATATGTACTTATGTATTATAAATAACTCATAATTATAAAGTGTATATAACACATAATACTAATAATAATGAAGTCAATAATAAAGATGAGAAAACCCAGACTTGTGATCAAGAATTTGGACACAATCAAAAATATAAATTGATATTTTCCAAAATAAAATTATTGCTGCTTGAAAAATTCCTTAAATACAGCAAAGTTTTCGTTTGTTCGATATCACGAAAGGAAACTTTCCTTTCACGGGCTTTCTCGCAAAAACGCAGTAACTCCCCGCTCCTTTTGTGCCTCCTTTGACAAATGTAGCAGCTCCCTTCTGTCTTTGTATCGCCAACAAGGAGTAATTGGAGAATTAAATTGCGACGATTTTTCCCGCCTTTTTGCCTGACAGCGTTTTAAATATGGCGGATTTTTAACACCCGCGAGACGGTGATGAAACCGCCACAATTTCTTCGGTATGGGGTCGAGAGATACCCCACCTAAAAACTCGAAACTGAAGGTTTTTGTACCAAAATTTCCTTTTTTTTTACCGAAATAGACACTTTTAACAGTATTATCTTGATTGTTAACATATGAAGGAAAGGTGATCAGCCCTGCGCTGCGGGTACCAGTCCAGGATAATATTGAATAAATATTATCGTGAAAAAAAATCGCTTATATTTATTTGAAAGATTTCAGTGTAAAATCACTGATATTTATTTTTGTCCGCCTCCGTCCTGGAGGTCCCGGGTTCGATTCCCAGGGGAAGGTCAAATAAATATAAGTGATTTTTTCACTCTAATGTTTATTCGATACTTATTACCCTGGAGTGGTACCTGAAGCGGAATGCTGATATGTGATTAGCATTCCTTTGTGTGTTAACGATCGAGATAACACTGTGTTTATATGACGCAGTGCCCTACGCACCATAGGGTACGGATAAGAGTTTGACGAAAAAGAATAATATGTAAGAAAAATATCGATTACTTTCGATTTTTTGTATCTATATTATTTGTAAATTAAACTATGCACTATCGTGGGCGGATGGGGTTTAAAAAATTATCTTTTTTACTAGGTTTTCTAAGTTATCTTAAGATACATAGTATATATTTTCAGTAACAAGTATTTGGACACATCAAAAATGTAGTGAAAAATATTTAATTATTATATTTATATACACTTTAAAGAATATGGAAGTCTGGGCATTTACAGAATGAGGGTTTAAAGAAGATGAAGAAGATTTTTGATTTTTTTTTTTTAATATTGAAACCATAACATTATGATTTTCCATTTTATAATTAAAATATTACTTTAAACTACTAAATTATATTACTACTAAAATAATACTGATATTATCAGTCTTGAAAAAGAAGCGGTTAGCTTCGAAACCGGTAGACATTAAAATTAAGTTAAAATAAAATATTTATAGTGATTTTAAACAAAGTTATATTTTAATTATAAGGATATTTATTTGTACCCCCCCCCCCCCCTGGGAATCGAACATGGACCTTCTAGCGTGGTAGCTAAACACGCTAACCATTACACCACGCAGGCGTACAAATTAAGGGTGGAATTAGCATCTTAGATACCCCAAACGGAAACGGAAGAAGTAAAAGATAAATTCGTTTACTCTGTCCGGATGACTGTTTCATTTCAGCATCTTGTAAGAGATAATACTCGTCCATTAACACAGCTTCAGATAATATCTTCATTCCACTTATTCCCCCTAATTTCTGACACCTAACATTTATATTCTTCTTGTCTTTCTTACTTTCACTTCTTTTCGAGGGTTAAATAATCATAAAAAAGCTAAAATAATTAATAAAACCATTATTTTTTGACTTCTCAACATAAATGGAGAAGAATATAGAAGTCTGGGCATTTACAGGGCTTACGACCGTCGAATGCTGGTTAAGGTGATCACTTTACACGCGTGTAACATTCTCCAATTCTATTGATTTTTGACAACCACACTATTCAAATTCTTCGAACCTATAAATATTTCGTTCAAATACTGCTTGAATTAACTGGAATTTCAAAATTGTTTCAAAATACGTCACATTTATTATCTATGTTTCCTTTTACAAAAAGTCTTGTTCCATAACCCCCCCCCTCTTCCCTGTATTTATTAACCTATATATACCCCTAAATATTTTTTGTTCGTTAGTTTTAATTTTTACCAGAAGATGAAAACATCTGTAAGTTTTCGAAACTAGTCGTATAAAGGTATAAAAAAACTAACTAACTAACTAACAATCACGCCGCTTCTCCGCAGGGGTAGGCAGAGAGAATAGAACGCCACACCACTCTGTCTTTGCAAACATTCTTAGCCTCTTCCACGTTCATGTATCTCCTCATACATACCCGCCGATCATTACGACTTCTAACCTGACCACTATCAAGTATTTGGCAAACCTGATCGTGCCATGTTTTTCTCGGCCTTCCTCTGCTCCTTTGCCTTACCCTATATATACCCCTGAATATTTTTTGTTCGTTATATATATATATATATATATATATATATATATATATATATATATATATATATATATATATATATATATATATATGTATATATATTTATAAATGTATATATATATATATATATATATATATATATATATATATATATATATATATATATGTATATTTATATTTTATATATTTATATACATTTATAAATATATATACATATATATATATATATATATATATATATATATATATATATATATATATATATATACATATATATATATACATATATATATATATATATATATATATATATATATATATATATATATATATATATATATATATATATATATATATGTATATATATTTATAAATGTATATATATATATATATATATATATATATATATATGTATATTTATATATATATATACATATATATATATATATATATATGTATATATATATATATATATATATATATATATATATATATATATATATATATATATATATATATATATATATATATGTATATATATTTATAAATGTATATATATATATATATATATATATATATATATATATATATATATATATATATGTATATTTATATATATATATATACATATATATATATATATATATATATGTATATATATATATATATATAACTCATTAAAGTGGTATATTCAAGTGTTTAATTTTCAAAAAAATAATTATTTTCATGTTTATTGAGATGTGAAGAAAAATTATTAAAAATTAAATTCCTTCATTATCTGCATTTACACATTATGAAAATGCATTTCTCTGTGCAGTTTCCGTTTGGTTGCAATTTTAGCTTTCACACGTGAACCATATTTATTGTCACCTTGGTAAGGCTGGGCGGTATACCTTTGCGAGCGTAATCATATTTCAGGCATCACGGAGCATGGGAATGCATTTAAAGTAATCTAAATGCACCAACTGCATAGTGCAGTGGCCCAAACAGATCGCCTCGTCGCAGGGGCGGAAAGCAGGTGGCATAAAATCAGCATTTTACATTAAAAAAATATGTAAATATATAAAAAAATAACACTAAATAATGATGAAAATATATATTGGACAAAAGTGGCATATATCGCTCTCTTCTTTCAACAACGTCATATCGTAGTCATACAGGAGAAAGTGACCAAGTGCAAAAAAACGTGATTCTTGACTATTTGATATCTTACTTACTATGTGATATCTTACTAGCTTATTATTGCCCTAAAAAAATCCAAAGGATTTTAAACTTGGATGTATAATATATTGACTTGTTAAAAATGACTAACTGCACTGATGTTGAATTTATTGCCAAGTAAAAGTGACTTAAATGGCCCTCCTGAACATTTTACGTTTTGTTAGCTGGTCACTTTCTCCTGTACGACTTCAATATATCAAAAATCGTCAATTTTTAGCTGAGCGTATTTTCGGAATGCCCTGAAAATGTACTATATTCCATCAAAAGCGGCATATTTTTAACTTAATATTTACCCGCTACAGGGCAGAAAGTGTTGTTTTTGCATTTTAAAGAAAAGGTATTGTTTAATATTTTTTTTAAATACTTAATGTTTTTTAAATGGAGAAAAAACATACAGGCTTCATCCAAAAAGATCTGTTGCACAGTAAAAAGTTCAATAAGTAGCTTGATATTGTTTTATATATATTTTATTAATTTTTTTAAATTTACAAACGATCTCCTGAAAAATCAAGTTTTCTATACATATATAAATTAAACTGTATGGTTATTATATTCTTTTATTTAATTTTTGACATCTAAGCATCTCATCTCATCAATAGATGTCTCTAGTAAAATTGTAGTGATTCAAGCACTATGATTCGAAATTCAACCATATTTATAAATGTTCCAAGAATTTGAGTAGTGTGGTTGTCAATCATGGGTAGAATGTTGCACTTATGTAAAGTGATCACTTAAACTTGCCTATGCCTTCTTATGAGAAACGATCAAGATAACTCTGCGTCAATACGATTCAGTACCCTATGCACCATTGGGTGTGGATAAGGGGCAGTAGAAGATCACTTAAACCAGCATATGACGGTCGTAAGCCCCGTAAATACCCAGACTTCTATACTCTTCATCATCTATGTTGAGATGTCAAAAAACATTTTGTTTTATTTACAATGAATCACAGTCGTGATGTGTTATTATTGGCTAACAAATTAATATGAAAAATCACAAGACTATTGGTGACATTCTTATTGAAATCTGTAGGGAACTAAGGGAGATATGAAGGTTTAAACTTTAGATATTTTAATGAAACGAAAAACGGACACCACTATACGTCATCAAATCTTAAGTCATCGGGTGTGTTATGGGGCGTATCCCTTTGTGTAACTGTTTTATAGATCTGTAATAGTAGTAGTGTGGATTCGTTTATGTGACGTCAATCGTCACCAACATACGAAAACAAGGTTTTCACGAAAGCGAATTTTGCAAAAGAAAATTATTAATATATTTTTTTATTATTTCAATTGTTTTAAACACGAAAGGAGTCTTACACAATCCTTTATAGGTTGAGTATGTTAAATTAGATATTCCTCCCGTCTGATAATACCCTATTGACATCGCGCATTATGGATGGACCACCCTTTATATTCCAAATAATACACATTTTGTTTTATGCCAGTCTACGTATTAATAGGACGTCCCTTGTTTACACCCTAAAAAGTTTGTATGGTTTATGAGCTACAAGTATTTTAGATGCGCCCATTATTCAGATGGTTCATATAACTCAGCCGCTATCAGTCGAATGGCGTTGACAATTTTGATATTACGGAATACAACATTATGTTTTCACTTCCATGGGATAACATATATATATACGTTTGTGCGTGTGTTTTGCTGTATGTGATATTATTTTTATCAGATTTTTTGTCAAAAACTAACGGACCGCACTGGAAAAAACAAAAAGAAAATACATTATTTTGAATTTTTTTCTGAAAACGAGGTGTTTATACTAAAGGTGACCGGCTGTCATTTTTTAAATATATGTTTCTCACTGTGAAATTTACTTATTTTGTAAGTCTTACTTCATTATTACTGTAGTGGAAACTCTCGTAACGAGCAAAATTCGCTCCAGAATTTTACTCGTTGAACGAAACACTCGTTGTGGGAAACATTTATTTTTATTTAAGCACGAAAGTGTATATATATACAAATGTGTATATATATATATATATATATATATATAGTCCGCCTCCGTAGTGTAATGGTCAGCACGCTCGGCTACCGTTCTGGAGGTCCCGGGTTCGATTCCCAGGGGGGGTCAAATAAATATAAGTGATTTTTTCACTGTGATATTGATTCAATATTACCCTGGACTGGTACCTGAAGCGGAGGGCTGATCACCTTTCCTTCACGTGTAAACGATCAAGATAACTCTGCGTTTATATGACGCAGTGCCCTATGCACCATTGGGGTGCGGATAAGGGTTTTATTATTTATTATTATATATATATATATATATATATATATATATATATATATATATATATATATATATATATATATATATATATATATATATTTATATTTATATATATATATATATATATATATATATATATATATATATATATATATATATATATATATATATATATATATATATATATATATATATATATATATATATATATATATATATATAAATAAATATATATATAAATATATATATATATATATATATATATATATATATATATATATATATATATATATATATATATATATATATATATATATATATATATGACTCCTAACCTGACCATTTTCACGTATTTGGCATACCTGATCGTGCCATGTTTTTCTCGGTCTTCCTTTGCTTCTTTTCCCACTAACATTCGCCTCATAAATTATATATCTAATCAATTATTTTATTATATGTTTCAATCGGCGGGTATGTATGAGGAGATGCATGAACGTGGAAGAGGCGAAGAATGTTTGCAAGGACAGAGTGGTGTGGCGCTCTATTCTCTCTGCCTACCCCTGCGGAGAAGCGGCGTGATGGTTAGTTAGTTAGTTTTTTATACGTATGACATACTAACATGCCGTTACAAGCTTTGAAATACAGGTAAGGTATTTGCTCGCTAAGCTACCGTACGTATAATTGAAACGGCACATGTTTTTTCAGAAACTTTTCACTACTCTACTCCGACAGCCTGAAACTTTTCAGTTATCTCAAAGTTCTATTTCGTCTTTATTGTATTACAAACTAACCACAAACTTATCCCCTTTCCGTTCCGTTCTAGCGCCTTAGAACATAAATCATACTAATACGTTGTCTCAAAAGTTTCTGCTTTTTTATCACATCATTTTATTAAATACTGAAATCCAAATGAAAAAAAAACAAAGAATATTTTAAATTGGATGTTTTGCTTTTTTTTTCAAATATATATTTAAAAAATATCTTTGCGTGTTTTATAAATCTACTTTTCAAATACTCATTTCTTTTCCAAACCATATACAATTTATTACAAAGAAAAACTTATTTTTTCAATACAAAAACGATGTATTATGAACAAAATTATAAAATTTCATGTTTTGTTTGTACCAGGTTTTAAATAAAGTAAAGATACTATGTAACGTATGTAGGGCCTAAAGATTTGTTTAAGTAAAAATGTCTAGCAAAAAAAAAATAAAAAATAAAATATATATATATATATATATATATATATATATATATATATATATATATATATATATATATATATATATATATATATATATATATATATATATATATATATATATATATATATATATATATATATATATATATATATATATATATATATATATATATATATATATATATATATATATATATATATATATATATATATATATATATATATATATATATATATATATATATATATATATATATATATATATATATATATATATATATATATATATATATATATATTTAGTGTGTGTGTGTGTGTGTAACCAGACACGTTTACTGTGGCTTAGTCTAGGAAAATAGAAAATAAATAAAAATAGAAAGCACTCAGTGGAGTTTTATTTTTCAAAGCTTATGAAGTTATAAAAATATTTGAAATCTATGGAAGAATAATGCAATATAATGAAAACATTGAGGATTTTAAGCGTCAATAAGCTTATGAGGAGCATGTAGTCATAAATAGAAGCAAACAAAGACCGAGTAAAACTTGGCAATTTAAGTATTTGAAATACTCGGGCGTGGTCAGGTCAGGAATTGGAATAATCGGCGGAGAAGATGTTTCCAAAGTTTAATAAGACGTGGCGTGGCGTTCAACTCTCCCTGCCTACCCCTGCGAAAAGCGACGTGATGGTTAGTCAGTGTAGTGATAAATCGCTGACTTATCTCGACCTCCCTGGGCGGACAGCGGAAGATCTGGACACACTCGAAACTGTTTTATTTTGGCCGTAAATATTTACGAGTGCGTTTGCACCGATCCGGGCCTGTTTCGCCGGCGCATAAATCAGGTCCGGATGGGGGGACGTGACGGGAATACGGGACTAATTTTCCACACACAGACGGGATAATGCAGGCGGGAGGAGGGAGGAGAGAGGAACAAAGGGAACGGCATAGATGGATGCTGCAGGAGCGGTGATCTCGCATAACACATAACACGCAACCAGACAGTGAACTAAATTTCAGTACATTTTTAGTGCCAAATTATTTTTTATCGATTTTTTTTTTACAAAATACATATTCAAATAATACAAAATAGTTAGTGAATATACAAAACATTTCAAATATAACGTTTCTACCTCTCTAATAAAGTAGATACTTGTATATAGAGAGGGAGTTCGTTTTCAGTACAATTTCAGTACAATATTTTTAGTGCCCAATTTTTTTTATCGATTTTTTTTACAAAATACATATTCAAATAATACAAAATAGTTGGTAAATATACAAAACATTTCAAATATAACGTTTCTACCTCTCTAATAAAATAGATACTTGTGTAAACAAACGTAAAACGAATTCCATCTCTAAAGAGAGGGATTTCGTTTTACATTTTTTTTATGAACAAAGTAAATTAATAATAAAAATAATAAAACCCATATCTGCACCCTAATGGTGCATAGGGCACTGCATCATACAAACGCAGTGTTATCTTGATCGTTAAACACATGAAGGAAAGGTGATCAGCCCTCCGCTTCAGGCACCAGTCCAGGGTAATATGGAATAAATATTAGAGTGAAAAAATCACTTATATTTATTTGACCCCTCCTGGGAATCGAACCCGAGTCCTCTAGAACGGTAGCCGAGCGTGCTGACCATTACACAACGGAGGCGGACGAAACAACATTTTTAGTGTCCAAATATAATACTTGTTTGTGTCGAGTTGTAGTTTCGTGGTTAGTGTCGTGGACTTTTGAGTAAGAGTTTCTGGGTTCGAACCCACTCTACCACAATTTGATACCTATTTCTAATAATAAACCGCTTAGGGTCACAGAAATTGTATGAATTTGAGTTGTTTTTGTAAATAGTAAAACCACAAATATTTCTCTTTTTTGTTAAATAATCTGGAAAATCTGCGCTTACGAGTTATTTATTTTAAGTTATTTTCGAAGTCTGGGCATATATGAGGCTTACGACTGTCTTAGACTGGTTACATAATAAAAATAATGTATATAGAAAATGCAATTCCTATCTATACAAATATGAAATAAGGTGTAAACTGAAGTTGGTTTTTAGAACAAGTTTTTATTTAACAAAATTCCAAGTAAATTCGATAATTCTACTTAAAATAGTATCGTATTTTCGAAGTTATAATTTTAATAACAAACTTACAAATGCCATAGCCTTGGTTAAGTGATCACTTTACTCACGAGTAACATTCACCAATTCTTTCAAAACAAAGCTTTTATTTATAAATTCATTCTCATTCTTCATACATTCAGGCATCTCATCATACGTCATGGGTATGGTGGGTGAATGTTACACGTATGCAAAGTGATCACTTAACCAAGCCTATGACGTTTGTAAGTTTGTTATTAAAATTTAACTTCGAATTAACGATACTAGTTTTAGTAGAATTATCTAATTTACTTATATATATATATATATATATATATATATATATATATATATATATATATATATATATATATATATATATATATATATATATATATATATATATATATATATATATATATATATATATATATATATATATATATATATATATATATATATATATATATATATATATATATATATATATATATATATATATATATATATATATATATATATATATATATATATATATATATATATATATATATATATATATATATATATATATATATATATATATTTATAAATATATATAAATATATATATATATATATATATATATAAATATATATATATATATATATATATATATATATATCTGAGTTCGGAACAGGTATTTCACATGTTAATGCCCAGAATTCCATATCCTTCTTCGTCTATGTTGAGATATCAATAAAATACAAATCTAAATTCAAAGTGGTATTACACAAAGTGAAAGGTGAATGATAAGGAGAGTGTTATATTACCATACCACAAAGTTAACAATTCAAAAAAATAGAAATCATTTAACCCGCTAGCCACTGCACTGCGGTGACGGACTGTCTGCGATACTTCCACCCGATGTTTATATGTAGCAGATGAAGCGGGCGTATTCTGGGAGTAAACACATTAATACGGTTTGTTTACCCGAATGTGATCAAATTTGTTTACTTTCGAGAGTTTGTGTCATAAAATCTTCAAGTATCTCTCTTCTAAACACAACAGTCTATTGAGTGAGGAGCTTTGAAGTGAATTTCCTTTGTTGTCCAACTATGACCGAGACGCTTTCAATATGGGGAAAGCTAAAAGTATACCGTGCTAAGCGTTTCGAGAGTATATACGATGGATTTTCCTCATAACGTGTTATTATTAGCTAATAAAACAATATGAAAAATCACAAGACTATCGGTACGATTCTTATTGAAATCTGTAGATAAATAAGGGAGATATGAAAGTTTAAACCTAAGTATTTCAATAAAACGAAAAACGGACACCGCTGTGCGTTACCAAATTTTACGTCATCGGGTGTGTTAAGGTTTATTTTCCATTAGAAAAATATTTGCAACATTTTGAGTGTGTCCAAATACTTGTTCACAAAATCTGGATTATCTCCAATTACAGGAGTTATTTTTATATTATTTTTTGACATCTCATCAAAGATGAAGAAGAATATGGAAGTCTGGGCATTTACGGGGCTGACGACCGTCATCGGCTGGTTTAAGTGATCACTTTACACACGTGTAACATTCACCAATTCTACCCATTATTGACAACCACACTACTCAAATTCTTGGAAGTTCTTCATACATGAACCAATTTAGAAACCTTGTTCGTGAATCACTAGAACTTCACTTGATTCACGAACAAGGTTTCTAAATTGGTTCATGTATGAAGAACTTCCAAGAATTTAAGTAGTGTAATTGTCAATAATGGGTAGAATTGGTGAATGTTACACGTGTGTAAAGTGATCACTTAAACCAGCCGATGACGGTCGTCAGCCACGTAAATGCCCAGACTTCCATATTCTTCTTCATCTTTGATGAGATGGCAAAAAATAATAGAAAAATATTTAGAATATTTAAAAACGTGCACAACTGAAAATTTACGATTTTTGATTTATGACGTTCTTGAAAGGAGTGAGCGAATTTTATCAGTAATATTGTTCATGTTACACAAATTTATCCAAATATCTAGGAGATTTGTCTTAGAGATTTCTTATTATAAATTTCTTTAAAATTGTGCGGAATAATGTGTGCAAAAGCCTTTGCCCAAAATTTCGAGGGAGGGAAAAAATTCGAGCGATGATATAACGTAGCTATAAAGTACAAAGGATCCGAGCGGGATACACTTTTAATATATACTCGCTTATATTCTAAGTATTTATTAAATATGTATGAATACATAAGCATATCATACTTACGTATATATCGCTCACTCCTTTCAACAACGTCATATATCAAAAAACTTGATTTTTCAGGAGATCGTCTTTAAAGTTTAATATGTAATAAAATGTATTAACAATAAATATCAACCCACTTATTGAACTTTTTACTGTGCAACAAATCTGTTTTGGTAAAACCTGAATGTTTTTTCGGCATTAGAAAAATATTTAGTATATTTAAAAAAAAATATTAAACAATACCTTTTTTTCAAAATGCAAAAACAACACTTTCAGCCCTGTAGCGGGTAAATATTAAGTTGAAAATATGCCACTTTTGCTGGGATATAGTACGTTTTTTGGACATTCCGAAAACATGCACAACTGAAAATTGTCGATTTTTGATAAATGACATTGTTGAAAGCAGTGAGCGATATAGGGTAAACATTCCGGGTTTCGTCAACCTTAGCGGTTTCGTATAAACTTAAAAAAACTTCAAAAAGTACTCGCTAAATAAATCGTCCAGGTATTTTAAATAAAGGAGAAACAATTTAAATAATATACATATTTACATACATACACATTTATATATATATATATATATATATATATATATATATATATATATATATATATATATATATATATATATATATATATATATATATATATATATATATATATATATTTTGTTTACGCAAAATTTTGAGTGTACCAACTATGTACTAGTTCACAGATTTGGGTTTTTTTCCACTTAGAAGTTATTTTTACACGTAAAAATACCTCCTTTGTGTAGAAAACCCAGTATTTGGACATACCCAAAATGTTGCAATAAATACTGCTTTCAACGTGAAATATTTTATGAAAATGCCAACCATATTTTTACAATGTGCAACTAATACTCGAAATAAAAAATGTATGTCGACCAAAGTTTACGTACATCTTAATCGTTGATTCATGAATTTTTAATTTCACGGTGCGAATAAAAAATATACTAAAAAATATTTGGTTAGAATGCTGTGGCCCAGATGTTGTGAGCTGCCGAAAGGTGTCAGGGTCAACTCCTGTTATAAATACATTGACAATTCTTGGGTAACGAATTTGGTTTACTGACCTATATTTGCGATAGTTATTAGAGACAAAATGAAGAGTTCACGCATTCGTGGAAGTCTGGGTATAACAGGCATCAAAAGTAAGGCAGAAGACCCAAAAATGTCAGACAAGCTAGAGGAAAAAGTCTACTAAACAGTAATCAGACCCGCACATCTATATGGCTTCGAATGCTGGACGATTTATAACACCTACTCTAGGCAACTAGAAACTGCTGAAATGCGAATGCTTAGATGGTCAGCAGCAGTGTCCCTTAGAGACAAAAGAAAGATTTCTTGAATGTTTGTCGCAGATACTGTGTGGAAGTTTTTGGTATCGTTAGGGAAGGGTAATTAATAATAACCTAACTATGAGTATTAAAATGTTTTAGAATTAGTACATTACCCCTGATGGTGACAAGGTTCTTGTTGAAACCGGTTGGAAAAAGTGTACCAATAAAAAGTGGTTAAAACAAAGTTGTTTTATTTTATAAAGTTTACAAAATTAAGAGTTCACGCATTCGTGGAAGCCTGACTACAAGAAACATTTACTTTTTTATCATTCATCGTTCACTTTTACAAAGTGAACGATGAATGATACTAAAAATGTTGTTTTTAATAAATTTTCACATTTATTCTTTTCAAAATTAATTCTGTTGGAAATACGTGTTGGCATACTTTTTTCAAATGCTTTAAAATATTTTTTATCTTCAAAATAGATTGTCTCCGTTCTCGCAATATCAATGATCGTAAAACGGATCATCATTCAAAAATATGAACGTGGTCCATAGAACAGCCATTGTAAACGGAGGGCTGTATTGAAAAACAAAAAGCTCTGATTTGTAGCTCGCCTTTTGTGTCCGCTTGAATCCGTTCAATCCGTAATATCCGTTTAACGACTTTTAACGGATGGCGCGCCAGAATTCGCAAACTCTACCAGCTTTATCGTCCATTTCATAGCGAATATCTCTATTCAATTAATGCGTCACAGGTTTGGTGACAAAAAAAATGAATTCGGAATGAAAGAATTTAAAACAATGAACGTTTTTTAATATTATTTTTGACATCTCAACATAGATAAAGAAGAATATGGAAGTCTAGGCATTTACGGGGGCTACGACGGTCATATGTTGGTTTAAGTGACACTTGACACATCGCTCACTCCTTTCAAGAACGTCATAAATCAAAAAACTTGATTTGTCAGGAGAACGTTTTTAAAGTTTAAAAATATAACACATTGTATTAAAAATAAATATGAAATCACTTATTGAACTTTTTACTGTGCAACAGATCTTTTTAGGTAAAACCTGAAGGTTTTTTCTCCATTTGAAAAATATTTGGTGTATTTCAAAAAAAAATAGTTAAACAATACCTTTCCTTCAAAATGCACATAAAAAAGGAAAAAAGGAGTGAGCGACATGTGTAACATTCACCAATTCGTCCGCCTCCGTAGTGTAATAATGGTCAGCACGCTCGGTTACCGTTCTGTAGGTCCCGGTTCGATTCCCAGGGGGGGTCAAATAAATGTAAGTGATTTTTTCACTGTAATATTTATTTAATATTACCCTGGACTGGTACCTGAAGCGGAAGGCTGATCACCTTTCCTTCATGTGTAAACGTCAAGATAACACTGTGTTTATAAATACAAGGGACACTCTAATATATTATTTTCGGTTTTTATGTATGTTTAGGGTAGGTTAGGTTAGGTTAGGTTATGTATATTACAAAGCTTAAAAAATGTTTTAATAATGATCTGAAAACGCACGAAAAATAATATATTTTTTAGAATAAATAATCTAAATGTCTCACTCGAGACTTTCATTTTCCTAGTCGCACCGAGCTTCATGTGCGGAAATAGGGGATGTTAAGCTTTTTTATCTCGTTAAAACGATTTAGGGGTAACTGTCTACACGCTGGAGCCGTAAATTCAAGCTCAACTGGCATTCTGTTGGAGCGATATTCAGTTGCAATGAAAGTATTTTAAAAGCTTATTTATGCTATTTTAATCGAGCTTATTTTTTTAGGAAAACTGAAATATTTTTTTTATTAGTCCGATTATAAGTTTAATTCTTTATTTTTTTATTTGTTCGGGATTTATACAGCTTTGCATTTAAAAAAGTATATTATCAAAAAATGTTACATAAACATTGCATTACATTAACAAAAATAGTTACATTCATGAAAATAAAGGCAATTAAACAATTCCACATTTATGTTATAATAACTATTTAAAACATTAAGCGATAAATAATTTTTTTTTAAAAGAGTGGGAGTGTGTGTATGAGGAGGAAAATTATAAATTTTGTACCGACATTTCTTGGTGGGACTCTATTTTATATAATAAAACAACGTCTATACAGTAGAATAATAAAATAATAACTATTGTAACACTCTCCTTATCATCCATCGTTCACTTTGTAAAATACCACTTTAATAAACACTGATTTGTGACTACCGGTTTCGGAATAATCAATCCATCATCAGGTCACTAAAATTAAATTAATACGGTCTGACATTTTCACAAACAAAAATAATATTTTGAAAGAGAGTAAGAAGACAAATGAATCACAATGGGAATATTTTTTTAAAGTGGACTTGAAATTAAATGCATCATTCTCATTCTCATCCTCATCCGTATCCAATGGTGCAAAGGGCACTGCATAAACTCTATCTCTATATATATATTTATATATATATATATATATATATATATATGTATATATATATATATATATATATATATATATATATATATATATATATATATATATATATATATATATATATATATATATATATATATATATATATATATATATATATATATATATATATATATTATATATATATATATATATATTATATATATATATATATATATATATATATATATATATATATATATATATATATATATATATATATATATATATATATATATATATATATATATATTTATATATATATATATATATATATATATATATATATATATATATATATATATATATATATATATAAATATATATTTATATAAATACATAGATTTTTTATATGTTTGAGAATTGTACTGCTTTACATATAAAAAAATGATAAAATAAACAAAAGCTACATTAACAATAATAAACATTACATTACATTAACAAAAATAGTTACGTTAAAATAAAGCCAATTGAACGATTCCACATTTTATAAAACATGTTATAAAACTACTAAAAACATTCAGAGATTTAAAAAAGGGTATGGTATAAAATAATAGATTAAGCAGGAAGGAGAAGGAGAAATTTTAAAAGAGAAATATAAATTATAAATAAAATTGTTTAGGATATTTTGGATTCTTACTAAAGAGGTTAGTTAACATAACAAAGAAATTTTATTCTTAGGGTAGCTACTGTTACCTCTAACACCATATTCTAATAATTTGCGATTCAAAGAACTCGCTCAATAGCACTTTGGGAGCGCTTTGCCAGAGACATTCGATTGTAATAGGTACCTCTGAAATTTCGTAAGGGGTGGTTTTCAGACCTTGTTCGAAATTTAATACAGGCATGATTTTTTTCACTTTTAAAAAAACTTCCATACACTCCGTTAAAATCCTAAATGTTATTTTTACTGTGCATTGCTTAGCAACTTCAAATAACTAGGATTTGAATGAAAATAACATTTAATATTTTTTACGGAGTGTGTGGAAGCTTTTGGTCAGAGAATATAATTAATTATGAGTATTTTAATGTTTTAGAATTTAATATACCATGATGAGGACAAAGTTTTTGTCAAAACCGGTAGGTCAAAGTGTACTAATACTAAAAAAGTGGTTAAAAGGTGGTTGTTTAATTTTATAAAGTTTATAAAATGTGCCACAAAGTATCTGCAAAAAACATTCAAGAAATAACAAAAAAAATATTGAAGAAAAAAAACAAATGTTTTTTAAAAAATATATCAAAAGATGAGGAAAAAAAACTTTCAAAATATAAACTAAGAAATTAATAAAATTAAAAATATCTCCCCACCCATTCACTTGTATTTTTCTTTTTAGTCAAACGATACTTTAGAAATTACGTCATAAAATGTCGAGCCAAACTCGACATCAAAGCTTGTGTAATAAATATGAAGTTGAGTCACATTCGACACAGGAATAACCCTTAGGCAAGGTACTAGTTGTGTCGGAATAAAAAAAAGTTTCCACGGATTACTCAGAAAAATGTTTGCTGCGCAAATAAAAACTTGAATACCCAAAGCCACCGCGAAAAAACCGCATTTCACTCACAAAGAATGGTCCAAATTCTGTTTAACTGTGGATTTGTATTCTCTAGTTTTCTCTCGCATCGGCCTCAGGGGAGTTGTAGGGTTTATTCAGTAAGCCTTGTTCCAAAAAGCATGTATGGGCAACCATCGGGCCTTCGAGCAATTTTTTCGGCCTTCAATCATCTCGGCGAAGTGATACGAGTACGCAGCATTTTAGTTTGTAAATACATGTTCGCAAATCTGGATTATCTCCAATTAATTAATTGGAGATAATCCAGATTTGTGAACAAGTATTTGGACACACTCAAAATGTTGTAGAAGTATAGGACAAAAAAGATGCATAAAGTTGGTCACCCCACCTAGATAAAGATAGCCAACAGCGGACAGTTAATGTGTATTTTGTTCATATAAATATTTCATACTTTATGTATATATATATATATATATATTTATTTATATATATATATATATATATATATATATATATATATATATATATATATATATATATATATATATATATATATATATATATATATATATATATATATATATATATATATATATATATATATATATATATATATATATATATATATATATATATATATATATATATATATATATATATATATATATATATATATATATATATATATATATATATATATATATATATATATATATATATATATATATATATATATATATATATATATATATATATATATATATATATATATATATATATATATATATATATATATATATATATATGTATATATATATAAATTCCCATATATTATTTTAAATAATGTAAATGAAAATATTACTGTATTGTTTAAAGCATTGTTCCGCAAAATGTGTCCCGCGGAAAAAACGTCTAGTTTTGTGAAGATATTACTATAACATTGTTATGAAATTATATGTTTTCGCATTATATTTAGATAATAAATCAATATTAAATAAACATTGTTTTTTTCATTGGCGTACGTCTGAAATTTCTTAATTTGGCAGGTGTACCTTGAACACAAAAAGATTGCGGAACACTGGTATTAAGTACTTTTAAAAAATAAATAATTATAAGAATATTATTTTATTGTGTTTAATAATTTGATGTATATTTTGACCCTAGACAAAAGAAAGGTTGACAATACCTGATCCAAAGCCTCAAGCAAATTCGGCCCTTTAACGACCGTCAGTGCTCGTATAAACTAGACGCATTAGTTCGCACTGGCGTTCGGCCAAATTCAATAACATTCATATATTGATTTGAGGGTACCGACCCTTAGCAAGAATGACCCTCGTTTGCATGATATTGTACTGCACGTAACCACGTGGCATGAACATCGCCTTCTTCTTATTCGCCTTGTGGCCTGTTTTAATAAAAGTATAGACTCCTGCGATGTCGGTAATTCATCTCTTTGGTGTTCTACCTTGGGGTTGACCGTGTAGTGCATTATGGGGGAGTCTGGATGGTTCCATTCTCCTCACACGCGCATACCATTGTCTTCTTCGTTGCCTTCCCCACCTAACGACATCTTCGACGTCACATATTTCCCTGATCCTGGTGTTCCTTATTCTATCTCGTAGACTCTTGCCAGATATCCTCCTTAGAGTCTTCATTTCTGACACTCTTAGCGCATTTTAGTTACTGCGGTATCCGCTCTGCATTCGATCCCATATGTCATGATAAGTCGCACACAAGTTTTATGTTTTAATGGACATGGGATATGTTGATGTGTTTTAATAGATAAAAAATAACTGTAATTTCGATGAAAGAGTAAGTCGTTGATATGTTTTAAAACTAACTAACTAACTAACCATCACGCCGCTTCCCCGCAGGGGTAGGCAGAGAGAATAGAACGCCACACCACTCTGTCTTTGCAAACATTCTTCGCCTCTTCCACGTTCATGCATCTCCTCACACATACCCGCCGTAAAATAAATATTAGTGATTTTTCAGTCTAATATTTATTTAATATGACCCTGAATTGGTATCTCAAACGGAAGGCTGATCACCTTTCCTTCGTGTATTTAATGATCCAGATAACACTACTTCTATATGATGCAGTGCCTTATGCACCATTGGGTGCGGATAAGGGATAAGGGTTAGAGAGATTGCATTCCAACTGCATTCAGTCTACATCTCTTGCCAACTCCATGCTTCACTTTCATACATTAGGGTTTAAACCTTATACCTGATCCTAATACCAGGTTTTACCAGGACTCCATTGTATTAGGATTTTATTTGCTGTAACTGATTTCAGCGTACCATTCACTCTTTTCCCAGCATATTCATTTTCAATATATTATTAGATTAAAACCAATATTTTTAGCTTTTCCATTTTTTTTATTTGACCAGCGACCGGGATTCGTCGTTACCAACATCATCAGAAAAAAAAAGAAAAAAAAGAAAAATGGAAAAGCTAAAAATATTGGTTTTAATCTAATAATATATTAAAAATGCAATTCCATCACGAAGTGTCAGTGGATAATATAAATATTCATCTTCGAAATCGAACTCACTAACGCCGTTTTCCCTGCTTGTAGTCCTTGCCAGTGACCCACGAAGCCTTCCGGAAATCAATATTATCAAACGATGCTATAAGATATTTAAAATATCTGTCAAAGAAGACATTGTTGGAAAAGATGAATTAAATTTCCGCGGATAAAAGAAGAGATATATAATTTTCTCAAATGGAAATTAATAATTTCATTGCCACTTAAACATAAAAAGGGTGTCCAGCTTTTAGGCTTATCAGAGCCTCTAATACCCGTAATACTTTGTCAATATTAGCAAAGGAAGACCGAGTAAAACTTGGTATGATCAAGTAGGTCAAATATTCGAGCGTAGTCAGGTCGGGAGTTAGAATAATCCAAAGGTATGTATGAGGAAATCCGCGAACGTGGAAGAGGCGAAGAAAATTTGTAATTACTTTATTTTTATTTTTATTTGTTCGGAAATTGTACAGCTTTACATTAAAAAATTTATAGTAAAAAAAAAAAGATTGACTATAATAAACATTACACTACATAAACAAAAATAGTTACATTAATACAACATTTTAAGTGTGTCCAAATACTTGTTCACAAAATCTGGATTATCTCCAATCACAGGAGTTATTTTCACATTATTTTTTGACATCTCATCAAAGATGAAGAAGAATATGGAAGTCTGGGCATTTACGGGGCTGACGACCGTCATAGGCTGGTTTGAGTGATCACTTTACCTCACCAATAGATGTCTCTAGTGAAGTTCTAGTGATTCAAGAACAATGTTTCTAAATTGTTTCATATATATATAGAACTTCCAAGAATTTGAGTAGTGTGGTTGTCAATAATGGGTAGAATTGGTGAATGTTACACGTGTGTAAAGTGATTACTTAAACCAGCCTATGACGGTTGTCAGCCCCGTAAATGCCCAGACTTCCATATTCTTCTTCATCTTTGATGAGATGTCAAAAAATAGTTACATTAATAATAATGAAGCCAATGAAACAATTCCACATTTACAAGAGATATACCGAGAAGTGTATTGCCTACCTCTCTGCCTACCCCTGCGGGGAAGCGGCCTGATGGTTAGTTAGTTATGACATATTCCTTGAATTTATAAGAAGTTAGTTACATGAATATTTGATACTGTAACGAAAAGTCCATCAATACATTTAAATATACGTTTGTTCAAAATTTTAAAGTGAGCACTTAGTCCGCCTCCGAGGTGTAATGGTTAGCATGTTTAACTACCGTGCTTGAGGTCCCGGGTTCGATTCCCAGAGGAGGTGAAAATAAATATTAGTGATTTTATACTCTAATATTTATTAAATATTACTCTGGACTGGTCCCTGAAGCGCAGGAGTTATCACCTTGCCTTCATATAAGAAGCGATCAAGATAACTCTGTGTCAATACGATGCAGTGCCCTATGCACCATTGGGTGCGGATAAGGGTCAGAAGAAGATCATTTAAACCAGCATATGACGGTCGTTAGCCCTGTAAATGCCAGACTTCCATATTTTTCAATATCTATGTTGAAAAGTAAAGAACGTGAACTCCAAAGCGGAGATAATTCAGATTTGTGAACAAGTATTTAGACACACTCAAAATATCGTAAATTGATTGATATGACCACAAAGTTACCTGCGAATCAACCAAGGGGATGATATAAAATAATAAACGTATTACATTACCCAGGAAATGATGGTCACCCTTAAACCAGAGGGAGATCCAGAAATCCACCCGTAATACAAATTAATCATTTCTTATAAGGATTCAACTGAAAAATACACGGTGACTAAAAAATTTACGTATCTTTCTGTGTAACTGAAAATGTAAATTTACAACATTTTGAGTATTATTTATTGATTCGGCATTTACTTTGTGGAATGACAGGTTGATTTTTTTTTTAAATTATACCCTTGAATATACCAATTTAATGAGTTTTATTTATATATAAATAAAACTCATTAAAGTGGTATATTCGAGTGTTTATTTTTTTAATCCAAATTAACTGGTCAAATTATAAGCTAAAATAATAAAAATAATAAAAAAACCCTTATCCGCACCCCAATGGTGCATAGGGCACTGCGTCATATAAACGCAGTGTCATCTTGATGGTTTACACATGAAGGAAAGGTGATCAGCCCTCCGCTTCAGGTACCAGTCCAGGGTAATATTGAATAAATATGACAATGAAAAAATCACTTATATTTATTTTACCCCCCTTGGGAATCGAACCCGGGACCTCGAGAACGGTAGCCGAGCATGCTGACCATTACACTACAGAGGCGGACATTACACTCTGAAAATAATAAAAATGAAAATGATATTTTCTCTCGTTTCTCGTGTATGTGATTATAATCCAGGATTCGGACCTCACATATAAATACTTCTCAGCTGCTCAATAAAAAGCTTATTTTCATCTCAGCAACAGATGTCTCTAGTAAAGTTCTAGTGATTCAAGAACAATGTTTCAAAATTGGTATATAAATAGAACTTCCAAGAATTTAAGTAGTGTTGTTGTCAATAAGGGGTAGAATTGGTGAATGTTACACGTGCGTAAAATGTTGGTCGACAGCCCCATAAATGCCCAGACTTTTATATTCTTCTTCACCTTTGATGAGATGTCAAAAAATAATATTTTCTTTATTTCAAGGTGATGGCTATCCCCTACAAAAGTTACATGTATGCATTTTTTACAATGATTACAGTACATTGTTTATCTTTATAATGCTTTCTGGCTGCTTACTGTACTGGAAATGATAAAAAAAAATTAGGTACATCATGTATTCACGAATGTAAAAAATAATGGGCTTGCCTCACTGGTAAATCCAAGGTTTTCTTTGCTTGTTTTAAAAAATAAGAATTAATTTATATAAATATATATACATATATATATATATATATATATATATATATATATATATATATATATATATATATATATATATATATATATATATATATATATATATATATATATATATATATATATATACATATATATATATATATTATATATATATATATATATATATATATATATATATATATATATATATATATATATATATATATATATATATATATATATATATATATATATATATATGTATAATGAAATATACATGTATTGTAAAAATAATTGTTTTATTAAATTCATCCAATTTTGTTTGTCACCGTGTATAGCTTCCAGCGAGGGGTCTATTGACACGATTCTCGTAATGTAATATTGATTCTATAAAGCTTTCAAGCCCGACGATGATAAAATTTTAATTTTCGGAGTCCTTAAGTAACACGAACCTTCATAAAAAATTCAGGGTATGCCGTGTTAATGGCACTTCTATTAAATTACAGTAAATTCAACGATTTTATCCTTATACAACTGGATTATACCTTATAACTGAAAGCGACTTCATTCAGTATATTAAATTCAGAATTTAAAGAAAATTAGACAAATTAAATTTTAGCTTATTACTTTTTGACATCTGAACATTGATGAAGAAGATAATAGAAGTCTAGGCATTTGCGGGGCTTATGACCGTCAAAGGCTGGTTTAAGTGATCTTTTTACACACGTGTAACATTCACCAATTCTACCCATTATTGACAACCACACTACTCAAATTCTAGAAACTTCTAGGTGTAATGATCAAACTCGGAACACGCGCGTTCATAATAAGTTTTTTTTCGAAACCACACTACTCCAATTCTTGAACTTTTTTATTTATTATAATTTACAATTCGATACGTTTTGCTTGAATTGACTACAATTTCACTAGAGACATCTATGATGAGATAAAAGAAGCCTTTTTTTACTGTGCTGATACACTTTTATTTGTATATGAGGTCTGAATCCTGGATTAAATAATAATAATAATAATATTAAAACCCTTATCCGCACCCCAATGGTGCATAGGGCACTGCGTCATATAAACGCAATGTTATCTTGATCGTTTACACATGAAGGAAAGGTGATCAGCCCTCAGCTTCGAAACCAGTCCAGGGTAGTATTGAATAAATATTACAGTGAAAAAATCACTCATATTTATTTTACCCCCCTGAGAATCGAACCCGGGACCTCCAGAACGGTAGCGTGTTGACCATTACACTACGGCGGCGGATTATATAACTCTAGAAAATATCCTTTTAATTTTTTTTCAATATTCTTCTTCATCTTTGTTGAGATGTCAAAAATTCAATGTAAAATTTAGACATCTCTGTCAAATGCAGTGCAATAAATATTATTTTTTATATTTTTTTTCGCGTTAAAAGATCATCACCATAAATATTGTCATTACCAACCGCATTTTCACAACACCCTATTTTATCTCTTCAGTATTTACGTACATTAATGTGCCCTTAATATTGCAGCACCTTTTGAGAATCTAGGACACCCTTAGCTTGAATTTACGCGGCGACATTTATTTATATTATTTAAAAAAGATCCCCTTAAAAATTAAGTTTTTGATCTATTATATGACGTTGTTGAAAGGAGTGAGCGATATGTCATGATGGGTCGCACACAAGTATTAATTTTCTGCCGATCTTGAATTGAAACATCGGAAGGTCTTTTATTAGAAAAGAAAATAATTACAGAAAAACGGGTTAATGAGTTCCTCAGCGCCGAAAACAATTAGGGTTTAATTACAATGATACATTATCACCTAATATATCTTTTAAACGAATCGGATTCCTACTTCAACGTAAAGGATGTATGTACAAACGAGTATGTAAGGGGATTCCTCAGCGTTAGAGGGCTGTGTAATTTATTTATGTGTTTTAATTATAACAAGGGTGGTTTTAAATTAAGGTAGCTCCGTTATGTCTAGATAACTTGCCCTCAAGATAACATAATATGTATTTACGCCTTACAACATTTTGAGTGTGTCCAAATACTTGTTCACAAAATCTGGATTATCTCCAATTACAGGAATTATTTTCATATTATTTTTTGACATCTCATCAAAGATGAAGAAAAATATGGAAGTCTGGGCATTTACGGGGCTGACGACCGTCATAGGCTGGTAATAGATGTCTCTAGTGAAGTTCTAGTGATTCAAGAACAAGGTTTCTAAATTGGTTCATATATATAGAACTTCCAAGAATTTGAGTAGTGTGGTTGTCAATAATGGGTAGAATTGGTGAATGTTACACGTGTGTAAAGTGATCGCTTAAACCAGCCTATGACGTTCGTCAGCCCCGTAAATGCCCAGACTTCCATATTCTTCTTCATCTTTGATGAGATGTTAAAAAATAAAAAATAAATAATATTTACGTCTTAAATTATATGTAAGAAAATATTATTCCGCATACTCATATTGTATTTACAACATTTTAAATATCGCTCACTCCTTTCAAGAACGTCATAAAACAAAAATTGCCAATTTTCAGTTGTGCATGTTTTCGGAATGCCCATAAAATGTACTATATCCCAGCAAAAGCGGCATATTTTTAACTTAATATTTACCCGCTACAGGGCAAAAAGTGTGGTTTTTGCATTTTGAAGAAAATGAATTGTTTAATTATGTTTTTAAATAAACTGAATATATTTCAAATGGAGAAAAAACGTTCAGGTTTTACTTAAAAAGATCTGTTCCATGGTAAAAAGTTCAATAAGTGGCCTGATATTCATTTTTATTACATTGTATTAAGTATATTTTTAAACTTTAAATATGTTCTCCTGAAAAATCTGTTTTTTTGATTTATGACGTTCTTGAAAGGAGTGAGCGATATGTGCATATACTTATTAATAAATCTGGATTATCTCCAATTAGGAGTTATTTTTTTTACATTATTTTTTGACATCTCAACATACATGGGGAAGAATATGAAAGTCTGGGCATTTACAAGGCTTACGACCCTCATAGGCTGGTTAAAGTTATCACTTTACACACGTGTAATATTCACCAATCTATCCATGATTGACAACCACACAACTCAATTTCTTATAATTTCTATACTTATTGTTTTTTTTCAATTTAAATATTTTGCTTGAATTGACTAGAATTTTACTACAGACATCTATGGTGAGAAAAAATATGTTTTATTATCGCGTAAAAACTCTTTTATTTGTATTATATGTGAGGTCGGAGTCATAGATTATATTCACATACATGAGAAACGCCAGAAAAAGTCCTTTTAATTTTTTTTAAATATTTTTATTTTTCCATATTCTTCTTCATCTATGTGGAGATGTCAAAAATTAATAAAAAAATACCTCCTAATTGGAGATAATCCAGAATGGTGAACAAGTGTTTGGACACACTCAAAATGTTTAAAAAAATTAAAATAAATAAGGAACTCTATGTTCAATGTTCACAACTGTACGAGCTTCTGTAAGCTTGACAATTTGACAAAGAATGAGTACTTTGAGGAAAACATGACAAATGTTGAGATGATAACTCTTTGATTTAGTTACAATCCACGTTCAGAGTACAGGGTGGCGCCAAATTAATGACCCTATCGGAAGACGTTATAATTTTTTCAAATGGCGTCGTACGTCAATCATATTTAACAAATGTGAACTAGAAAGATGCAGTAAACAAATTAATTCAGAGTGGCCCAAAATTAATAATGCAAATTTGTTTACTCCTTTACTGAATAAAGACTAACCTCACAACAAATTTACCTCATGCATTTGAATGTATACAAATTTAATGTAACATTTGAAATACAGAGTGGCACAAAATTAATAACCGTATCGAATACTTCAGGGTGGCACAAAATAAATCATCCAATTTTATAATTTATATTTGAAGCACTAACTTTGTGATCTTCCTTTTTATAATTAAAATGTAACTTTGTTTTAAAATCACTATAAATATTTTATTATAACTTAATTATAATGTCTACCGGTTTCGAAGCTAACCGCTCCTTTATCAAGACTGATTAATCAGTCTTGATAAAGAAGCGGTTTGCTTCGAAACCGGTAGACATTATAATTAAGTTATAATAATATATTACAGTGATTTTAAAACGAAGTTACATTTTAATTGTAACATTAAATTTTATTTAATTTTTTTTTTACCATTTGATAAAAAGATTTTGAATTATGGATATCTTTATTTTAAACGACACATTTTTTCCTGATAAGAAAAAAATATTTTACTACATTTTCTGATAGGAAAAGATAATATTCGTCATGTGGCTGCCGCTAGCGTTGAAACACATTTATGCCCGTTTTATCAATTTGCTTGTATACTGTTGCTGTTTAGTTCACAAATTTCAAATATACAACATTTTGAGTGTGTCAAATACTTGTTCACAAAACCTGGATTATCTCCAATTGCAGAAGTTATTTTCATATTATTTTTTGACATCTCATCAAAGATGAAGAAGAATATGGAAGTCTGCGCATTTACGGGGCTGACGACCGTCAACATTCACCAATTCTACCCATTATTAAAAACCACACTACTTAAATTCTTGGAAGTTCTATATATATGAACCAATTTAGAAACCTTGTTCTTGAATCACTATAACTTCACTAGAGACATCTATTGGTGAGATTTAAAGAAGCTTTTAACTAAGCAGAAACTCTTATATTAGTATGTGAGGTCCAAATCCTGGATATCAATCACACACATGAGAAAAGCCAGAAAATACCATTTTCATTTTTATTATTTAAGCTTATAATTTGACCAGATAATTTATTTACAACATTTTGAGTAATTCAACATTTTGATAATCCTGGTTTTGAGAACAAGTATTTGGAGATGCTGCACGTATGTAAAGTGATCACTTAAACCAGCCCTTGACGGTCGTCAGCCCCGTAAAAGCCCAGACTTCCATATTGTTCTTCATCTTTGATGAGATGTCAAAAAATAATTTCAAATATTGTTGACGTACGACGTTATTTGCAAAAATTATAGCATTTTCCGATAGGGTGATTTATTTTGCGCCGCCCTGTTTGTCGCCTGAAGGTGACAGTCGGAACTGATGGGTGGATGCGAGCACACTGAAAACATTCATCTGTGTTTTTGAAGAATTTCACCCCTCAAAATAAATTTTCCCAGACTAATCTCAATTAACTTTGAAAGGGATTTACAAACGAACCTGAATTAATTCGAAACTAATCTTCAGTCAATGATTCTGACAGTTTGAAATTAATTTAGGCTAAAAATCGCTGACGACCAATTTAAATTCATGTACCGTTTTTATAACGTCAAAGGGCGTTTGTCCACTACACGGAATCATACGGAATTTTACCGTCCGGCACGTCAGTTAGCGTTTTAAAACGACGATTGGCTTGGATTGACTTGTGCTTTTGTCCATCTTTTTCGGATCGGTGCGTGTACACGTTGCGCGTAAATTCGAACATTCTGGCATTCTGAAAATTTACGTATATTTACATATATGTAGATAAAAGTAGAATGCAATCCAATAACCGCGTTTAATTTTGGATAAATTACCCAACAATTCAATATGGAATTCTACTAGTCTGCAGTTACAATAAGACCCCATACACGTTGTATCGATCCAAGATCTAGTCTGTACTCTAAAGCCTGCCTTTTCGCTGATAATTATCATAGCACAGCGATCACTTATTCAGTGTATTGAAGCCGTTATTCTATACAACCTTTCCAACCCTCTTTTCCACCCTCCGTGAATAATATTACACGAAACCCGAAACCAGAATCTCTTCCTTTGTGTTATAAATAATACACCCCACAAAAGAAGGATCATTTGCATGTAAGACGAATAGCAGTCTAGAACAACTCAAATTCACGATTTATTGCATGCTTGCCTAATCTTTTTTAACAGAGAGAAGGAAAACTACTTGAAATTTATTTCACGACGGAAAATTCTAACGATTGTGTCATTTTATTATATATATATATATACATATGTATATATATATATTTATATATATATATATATATATATATATATATATATATATATATATATATATATATATATATATATATATATATATATATATATATTATATATATATATATATATATATGTATATATATATATATATATATACATATATATATAATATATATATATATATATATATATATATATATATATATATATATATATATATATATATATATATATATATATATATATATATATATATATACACATATATTATATATATATATATATATATATATATATATATATATATATATATATATATATATATATATATATATATATATATATATATATATATATATATATATATATATATATATATATATATATATTATATATATATATACACATGTATATATATATATATATATATATATATATATATATATATATATATATATATATATATAAATATATATATATATAATATATATATATATATATATAATATATATATATATATATATATATATATATATATATATATATATATATATATATATATATATATATATACATATATATATATATATATATATATATATATATATATATATATATATATATATATATATATATATATATATATTTATATAAATATATATGTATATTTGTATGCTGATAAGGGTTTTATAATTTTTTTTATATTCTGGTTATAATAAAAAAAAACCCTTATCCGCACCCCAATGGTGCAAAGGGCATTACGTCATATAAACGCAGTGTTATCTTGATCATATACACATGAAGGAAAGGTGATCAGCCCTTCGCACCAAGTACCAGTCCAGGGTAATATTGAATAAATATCACACTGAAAAAAATCACTTAAATTTTTTTTACCCCCCTTGGGAATCGAGCCCGGGACCTCCATGTATATATATATATATATATATATATATATATATATATATATATATATATATATATATATATATATATATATATATATATTTATATAAATATTTATATATAAATATATATATATATTTATATATATATATATATATATATATATATATATATATATATATATATATATATATATATATGTATGTATAAACCATAATAACCATCACAACGTACTAATCTGTCTTTGCAAACAATAAGCTTGTCTTCCACATTCACGCATCTCTTCGCGTACATACATACGCGCCGATTATTTCGACTCCTGGCCTGACCACGCCCGAGTGTTTGAAAGACTTGATCGTTACTTCCTCTGACTTCTATTTTAAACTGCATTCACCTCATAAATTTGTTTTACTGTTTTCTCTTCACACATTCGGTTCACGTGCCCAAACCATCTCAACACACCTTTCTTAATTTTATCGATCATGCTTATTTCAACCTTGCATTCTGTCCTTATATCACCATTCGAACATCTATCTTACATCGTTACATTTCGCTCACTCCTTTCAAGAACGTCATAAATCAAAATTCGTCAATTTTCAGTTGTGCATGTTTTCAGAATGCCCAAAAAATGTACTTTATCCCAGCAAAATGGCATATTTTTAACTGAATATTTACCCGCTACAGGGCAGAAAGTGTTGTTTTTGCATTTTGAAGAAAGGGTATTGTTTAATTATTATTTTTTATTTACTAAATATTTTTCAATTAGAGAAAAAACCTTCAAGTTTTACCTAAAAAGGTCTGTTGCACAGTAAAAAGTTCAGTAAATGGCTTGATATTTATTTATAATACAATGTATTATATTTTTTAACTTTAAAAACGTTCTCCTGAAAAATCAAGCCATTTACTTATATTTATGACGTTCTTGAAAGGAGTGAGCGATTTATCATACATCATTAGGAATCTAATGGGAGAGTAGTAGCAATGACCAAGGCTCTCGAGGTTGCATTCCCGTAATCGCCCTAGCCAGTGTAAGTTATAAACTGCATTTATGTATTAATTTTTAAATCAAACACAGATTTTTGGAGTCTACTAAGTTACAATTATTAATTATTTTCATTATTATTTTTATAAATTATTTATTATTTTTAAAAAAAACACATAAAATGAATACTGTGACAATTGTTTCGCCTAGTTATAGCCAAAAAATCTGTGTTTGATTTCAAAATTTATACGTTAATTAAAATGGAGTTCTACAAATGAAACGCCCAATCAATAAATATATAAACTGCATACCTTATTAACATTTCGTTTTTTTTAAGAAACCTTGGGTATGTTTCCTGCTAACAAAAACACATTTTTTGTCGATTATTTAAATGGGTACTCCTCCACACACATACACTAAGTGCATCTTAAACTGTGTTGCGCGGCTGATCGTACCCAGATTCTCAACGACCCTTAGCGTTGAGTAACCAGCTCATCGAAAGTGTCGACAGTTTCAAGTACTCGGGAGGGTACATCATAGAAAATGGAAGAAAACAATGGGAGTGCTTTTGGGACTTTCAGGTACCTACTCCATTCAACAAAATGATTGTGTCTGAAAATCTTATTTCTACTCAGAGAAGACCATTGAAAGCTGTCCCACCGCATTCCCAGACCTGATACAGAAGCATCTAGGCTTCCTAACAGATCTTCTCTTGCAAAGCAATTTAAAAAAAAAACTATGATGCGAAATTTATTGAACCGATTTTACTGTGAATTTATAAAATTGATTAATGTATAAGGGTTCGAAAATGTATGATGAGATGCCTGAATGTATGAAGAATGAAAAGAGTCTGAAAGAATTTTAAAATAAATGTTTTGTTTACTGTAAGAAGATGTAAATATGTATAAGATGTAAATAAAATGTAAATCATAGTTTGTATTAAATATAATAATAGTTTGTATTAAAAATGTGATGAAAGCAAAGTATATTAATTTCATAAAGTTTATAAAACAATGATTAGGAAAACACTTGTTTTTTACCACTTAAGTTTTATTATAGACTACATGTTTTAGAAGTCAAACTTCCATCATTCAGGTCTGTATAATAACAATTAATATTATTATACAGACCTGAATGATGGAAGTTTAACTTCTGAAACATGTAGTCTATAATAAAACTCAAGTGGTAAAAAACAAGTGTTTTCTTTAATCATTGTAACATGTCTTACCACAAAGTTAATGCCGAAACAATAAATAAAAGTTTATAAAATGTGCCACAAAGTATCTGCTGAAAACATTCAAGAAATAAATATGGGAGTCGAACACTGCAATATATCGTTCCAAACATTTTTGATTTGTTGCCGACGGATGTTAGAATTTAAATTGAAATATGGAACAAAGGCAAAATAATGGAATGAGCAAATGAAGTGAAATTCTATGAAAATTGTAAATACTTTATATTCCTAATTTTTCTCTTTTTTCAGTGTATATTAGGTCAAAATGGATAAAAACAATGAAAAAAGTATGTCAAAAGAACTTCACCGACAAGACACACAAGGTGGCTTGGTGGGTCTCGGCAAAAAAATATTTTAAATATGTTTAAAATTGTTCTTTAAATATATGTATATAATTTATGTAAATATAAAAAATATTAAAAAAAAACAGCTTACATCATTTTGAGTGTGTTCTAATACTTGTATGTACAACTATTTGGACACACTCAAAATGTTGTAAATAAATTAGCTGGTCAAATTATAAGCAAAAATAAAACTTGATAGTGACGTTTTCTAGCGTTTTTCAAGTATGTGAATATAATCCAGGATTCGGACCTCACATACAAATGAAAGAATTTTAATTTAATAAAAAGCTTTCTTCATCCCACCATAGATGTCTCTAGTGAACTCTCGCATTGTGTGTTTGATCAATACATCTAGAAGTTTCAAAAATGTATGTAGTGTGGTTATCATGGGTAGAAAATTGATGAATGTTACACGTTTGTAAAGTGATCACTTAAACCAGTCTATGACGGTCGTAAGCCCCATAAATGCTCAGATTTTCATATTCTTCTTCATCTATGTTGAGATGTCATTTTTTTAATATTGACAATCTGCGTTACGCGAGCCACTCTTTGGCATCACTGGCACATACAAACACCCTAAGCTATTGTGAAAAGGGAGTTAATGGTACCAATTTGTCTTAGCACAAAAGAATTTTGGATATTGGAATTAAAAGTATACAATTCATTACAACGCGGAAACATCAGGCACTGAAAACAAGGCTTCGATCGGTTAGTGTTACGGTTTGTAATATACCACGGGAATAGCTCTCTTCTTCTTCCTGGCTCCATCCCAAATTATCGTATTTGGAGACTGATAGGGTCAGCTCTCCTCGTCCTCAGGTTGTAGGTCCTTCTGTCATATACAACGTCACCTAGGCCATATCTTTGAATCATGTTATCTTTCTGTATCGTCCATGATTTTTTCGGTCTTCTTCTAGATGTCTTTCGAGGCTCTCTGCGTCTTATGTGCCCATACCATCTCGATTGCAAATAAATATATTCTTTCTTGCTTCATCCCAACTTATCATCTTTGTAGACTTTTAAGGTCACACCTTCGAATCGTGTTATCTTTCTGTAATATTCATGATTTTTTTTGTCTTTCTCTAGAAGTCTTTCTAGGACGATCCGTGGCGATCGCCTGTTTTACCATATGTTTAGGTTTTCTACGTCAGGCTACTACTACTATTCTATCCCTACAGGGGTAGGAAGAGAAGATGGAACGCCAGACTCTCCTGACACACACTCCTAGCTTCCTCCACATTCAAACATCTAGTTAATACGTTGACAAACATATACGCCGCCTGAGCGCGCGTTGGTAATGACGTGACACTTGTGACTCAGTTGGCGGCGAATTGGTACTTGCTGCGAGCTGCGTACTACGATTTCCATACAAATACGAATTCGGTTCATTTGGTACCCCGCTCAGGATCACGTGAATTCTTTAGATTATCAGTACAGGAAAAGTTGATACTAATAAATCCTGGAGCTTATAATAATATACGTAGTATCATATTTCTACTCGTGATACGAAAATAATAATTATTGAATATTATTATTCGAGCCACGATTTTCATTTGTATATGTTTAATCAAGCGTAAAACGGTAAGGCGTATAAAGAACATTTTAAGAGGAGAGAAAACATAGCCAAACATTCCCGAAAGTTTTTGCTTTCTAAAGACTCAAACACAATAAAGGACTTAATGCCTTACCGCGGTAGATACATTGTTTAGAATACGTGTTTAAAACCCTTGAAGCCATGCTTCCCAAATATACGAATTTGAGAATGAAAAGATTGATAAAGATATATATAGGAAAGGAGAGTGAATGCTGGGAACAGAGTGAATGATGTAGTGAAATCAGTTACAGCAAATAAAAGCCTAACAGAGAAAGCTGAATGAGTGCTATACCAACCCAAATGTATCGAAGTGAAGCATGGAATTGGTGAAAGAAAGATGAAAAATTTTCTAGGGACGGAAAGATGGATAAAGATACAGAAAGGATAATGAATGCTGAAGACAGAATGAATGATGTACTGAAATCAGTTGCAGCAACAACAAAAAAGCCTTTAGAGAAGGTAAATGAGTCCTATACCAACCAAATGTATCAAAGTAAAGCATTAAGCACAGCCAAAGGATAAAAGTAGACTGAACGTAGTCGGAATGCGATCTCTAAGACAAAGGTACGGGAAAACGACAGATGTACGTATAGATAAATGTTCGAATGGCGAAAAAGGGTAAGAATGCAAGGAAATAAGCATTATCGATAAAATTAAGAAAGATGTGTTGCAATGATTTGGACTTCTGGAACGAATGGGTGAGGTATATTTACATAAATAGAACCTGTAAAAGACCATTAATTTTTTTCCACGATCAAGTGTTTCAAGCCTTTGGACATGGACAGGTGAGGAGGTGGAATAATCTACGTGTATGTATGATGAGATCCATGATGTATAAGAGGCGAAGAATGTTTGCAAAGACAGAGTAGTGTGGTGTTCTATTCTCTCTGGTTACGAATAATCACATTATTTTGTTTACAGAAACATCGGAAAAAGGTTGTGAAACAAAAAACGCGCTAAAATTGTCAAAAAAGAAGACCTTATGGAGCATAGCTGGCAAGTGTCTACGAGATAGAATAAGGAACACCAGGATAAGGGAAATATGCGAGATGGAAGATGTCGTTAGGTGGGGAAGGCAAAGAAGAAGACAATGGTATGCGCATGTGAAGAGAATGGAACCATCCAGACTCCCCCATATTTCAATGCACGGTCAATCCCAATGGAGAACACCAAAGAGATGAATTATCGACAGGAGTCTAATCCTTTTTAAAAATAGGCCACAATGCCTAGACTAAGGAACACCAGGATAAGAGAAATATGCGAGATCCAAGATGTCGTTAGGTGGGGAAGGCAAAGAAGGAGACAATGGTATGCGCATGTGAGGAGAATGGAACCATCCAGACTCCTCTACGTTGCACTGCACGGAAAACCCCAAGGCAGACCACTAAAGAGATGGATTGACAGCTGGGAATCGACATCGCAGGAAGCTTATCCCTCTTAAAAACAAGCCTACAAAGCCTACACCAAAAAGGTTAAGAAGAAGAATAAGAGTTATGTAGCTGCTTTTAAAAACTTGTAATCGTGAAATGAACTGTTTCATATTAATAGAACTGTTTCGTGATTTTTGAACCAATCCCTTGACGATAAGAAACCAATTCGATACTACAATCCACAAACAAATGGATACTACAATATGTACAACAATATTTGCTACGTGTATTACCAGTGCTTACTATTTGTTATTTAATTATCATTTGATATTTCAGACTTTTTGTTTCTCTATTAGTGTATTCATTAGAGTATTTTTATATTAGACAATGTATATATGTTTTATGTTAAAGGCTTTTGCCGTTCAATAAACAAATAAATATCGTCAGTTTAATTTCATCGTTGAATTAATATAGTTTTCAAAAATTATATTATTTATTGATTCGGCATTGACTTTGTGGAATGACATGATTATTATAATAAAATTAAACACTTGAATAATCCACTGAATTGAGTTTTATTTTTATTTACGACTAGTTTCGAAAACGACAATTGTTTTCATCTTCTGGTACAAATCAAAACTAACGAATAAAAATATATTTAGGTGTATATATAGGTTAATAAATATAGGTAGGGGGGTTGAGGAACAACATTTTTTATAAAAGGAAACATTGATAATAATGGTGACGTATTTTGAAACAGTATATTATTAATTATTGTTTTATCTGAATTTAAATTTTTATGTATTTCTAAATTTTCTAAATTATTCATGACTTGACCTTTATTTGTAACAGAGTGTAATAATTTAAGTGTATGAGAGTCAAATGAGTGTTTAGTTTCCATGATATGATTTGCAAATTCCGAAAAATAGTTACTTGTTAGACCACGTCGATGTTCTCTAATTCTAATTCTTAGACTTCTCGCAGTTTGGCCAGTATATTTTTTATCGCAGTCACCGCAAGAAATTTTATAAATGCCGCTTCTATCTAATATGTTTACATTTGATTTTGAGTTTCCAAGAATTAATTTAATTAAAATAATTTTCCAAATGTCAAGAGTCACCATCTTAAATGAGATGGCGCGATCAGGTATGTCAAATACTTAAAAGCGGTTAGTTTAGAATAATTAAACAAGAAAAGGATGTGAATCCAACGCGGATCAACTCAAAAAACATGTTTTTTGAAAGCATGGAAAAATCTACCTTGAAAATTAAAGGTTATTTCAGGAAAAATTAACGTTTGAATAATTTCGCTAGCTCCGCGCTCGAATTTAGTGACGCAGAAATTCGTCCGCGTCACATGAAGATATATTTTACACTTTTGACAGGAGTAGTGCGTTTTTTTTACATTCGCGTATATCATTTTTACACTGGCGTTTTTTTAAACGAACATTTCACTTTTATACGAGGTCTTTCACTTTAATATGGCCCGTATTGAAATTCCCTCACCCGCGCGCATTCAGACTCATGTTTTTTTCGTTTATTTACGTATGAAAACATAAAGAGAAATGGATCTCATCTTCATCTCACCGATAGATGTCTCTAGTGAAGTTCTAGTGATTCAAGAAAAATGTTTCAAAATTGGTTCATATATATAGAACTTCCAAGAATTTGAGTAGTGTGGTTTTCAATAATGGGTAGAATTGGTGAATTTACACTTTGTAAAGTGATCATTTAAACCAGCCTATGACGGTCGTCAGCCCCATAAATGCCCAGACATCCATATTCTTCTTCATCTTTGATGAGGTGTAAAAAAATAGTACGAAAAATACTGCTATAATTGGATATAAACCTGATTTGTGAACAATTATTTGGACACACTCTAAATGTTGTAAGAAAAATGAACATTATACAAAAAAATAACAAGTACACTACACTCACACATTTGATAAGCGAAAAATCATTCATCAGTCCTTCCTATTCAAGGATGCAATGTATATTTATAGGACGTTCTGATACGTCCTACCTATATTTGACGAACATACAAGTCATGCTAGGCTTACAGGTTAAAATATGGATAACGAAGCAGTCCTAAAAGTAAACGTACACCAACAAAATTTAACTTTTGACGCAAAATGGAAGCACAATTTTAATAAAAGTTCTAAAGCCCGCCGTAAAATACCGGAAAGTTTGAGAAAATCGATAAATGCCCGAACTTCGCCATAACGTTTGATGTTTATGCTAATGTCATGTTTCGAAAACAAAATTGAGCTTAATAATTTTAAATATTTAGTTGGTCGAGAGCTGATTCCAACAGCCTGCAACGACGATTAGTTTTTGCGAGTACTAGAATGCAACATGGAGTCTTTTTTGTCCTTCCTACTATCCCTTCTCATTCCTTTCCCATACAGCCATGTTTTCCTTCTCTGAACTCATTCGATGTCACCACCTGTTTCTATCCAGTATCAACTAGTATAGGTCTATCCGATATCACCATGCCTTCACGCGCTTGGCGATTATGTTGATATCGAGTCAATCCGATGCAATGCCCTTCGCACCACCTGGCCACAGATACGGTCCATGTCTGCATCACACCTAAAGAGCTATTTGACAATTCAGTGGCCCGAAATCTGAGCGTTATCCAAAATTGATCAAAACGTCTGAACACATACGGTCTAAGGAAACAACCCATCCTATTCCATTATGTCATATATTATGCAAACCCTGTCGTGTTTTTATTGTTCACATATTATTTTTATTTATTACAATATTTTTAACAGTTCTCGTATGTTCAAAGCATATTTGAGATATCGCTCACTCCTTTCAAGAACGTCATAAATTAAAAATCGTCAATTTTCAGTCATGCATGTTTTCGGAATGCCCAGAAAATGTACTAAATCCCAGTAAAAGAGGCATATTTTTAACTTAATATTTACCCGCTACAGGGCAGAAAGTGTTGTTTTTGCATTTTGAAGAAAATGTATTGTTTATTTATCTTTTTAAATATACTAAATATTTTTCAAATGGAGAAAAAAACTTCAGGTTTTACCTAAAAAGATCTGTTGCACAGTAAAAAGTTCGGTAAATGGCTTGATATTTATTTTTAATACATCGTATTATATTTTTAAACTTTAAAAACGTTCTCCTGAAAAATCTATTTTTTTGATTTATGACGTTCTTGAAAGGAGTGAGCGATATGTATAACGTATAAATGAAATATCTCCCAATATTTAACGTATTTTTTCTAGTTTTTCTGCCCTATGGCAATATTTATACATATATATATATATATATATATATATATATATATATATATATATATATATATATATATATATATATATATATATATATATATATATATATATATTATCCAAAAATCAGTCTGGCTGCAGCGTTTAATACTGATTGCAGTCGAGTCATTTTATTGTTTGGTAGACTATACAATATACATATAAAGATTGATTGAATCGTCAGCCAGTTTGTGGGAATATCTGTCCATTTTTAATGAAGCTTTACTTGGTAATTATCACTATTGATGTAATACAATAGTTGCATTAACGAGATATTTCATAAAAAAGGTGCAATCTTCATCAAATATTTACTGAAACATTCGTATACG